>NW_010146929.1:24917-25271 GCF_000699245.1 Pterocles gutturalis
TGCAGCAGCCGGTGGGATGCAAACCCCATGTCCTGGGGTCCTGCACAGATCCTGCACCCCAGGATGCGGTACTGCTGCTTCCCTGCCACTGCCATAGGGAAGGGTTGTGGCTCTCAAGCAGGTTTCGTTAGGATGCCATCAGCTGTTGCATAACGAGCTCTTCTGCTCCGGGAGCCATGAGCTGGCCCCGCACCAGGGCTCCATTCTTAGCGAGGGTTTACCTCAGGGCCCTGCAGGCGTGACAGGCTGCCAGTGCCACCTGGAAAAAAAATTAATCATGGAAAACTCGTAGCACTCGTGCATGATGTGGTTCCTTGGCTTTTATGAGCCATGGCTTGGGCATAAACCACCTCT
>NW_010146929.1:25292-25603 GCF_000699245.1 Pterocles gutturalis
GGGACCCTGTGCCTGGGCAGCCCCGACCTGTTGCAGCTCTGACATGCCTGGGGTTTGGTCGAATTATTTGGCTTCTTGCTGCTGCTGGGGGGTTTGGGGCATCTCTCTGGATTTCTTGGCTCCTGGGATTTGATTTTTGCTGTTCCTGCATGGTCCCGGCCAGGACGAGCCAGGCAGCACAGGCTGCTGGACCCCCACCCCTGCACAGCTCCTCCATGAAGCGTGCAAGAAAAGGAAAATAGTTCAGCCCCTTCTAAATCATCCTTAAAAGGCCAGCAGCCGGCTCTTTCCGTGCCGTTGGCTCGGCGTCG
>NW_010146930.1:0-906 GCF_000699245.1 Pterocles gutturalis
ATTATAATATAATATAATAAGTCTTTAACTGTATTGTAATGCTATAGGGAAAAAATGCAAAATAAAGGACTTCAGTGTGATTGTTTTGACTTATCACTTTGCAGTGTTCACATTTTTAACATAATAGGTTTTAGAAGTGTTTATATTCTAGTTCTTACTGGTTTGTAATTTTTCAAAGTTAAACACTGTAGATCCAAATAGTGAAATTAAGTCTAAAGACTTTCTCAGAGATACAAATACACTGCTCTTTCACCTTGGTTTTACCTAGTCTATTTCCCTGTTTATTCCTACTTTTAACCCTCCTTTCCATCTCAGCTCTGAAGACAAGACATGCTATTTCATTCCCTCCTTTGCATGAGAGAGTCTGATACCTCTCCAGTTGATCTTGCTTAATTTTACCAGGAGCTAAAAGCATCACAGCAAGAAAGGAAGCTGTGTTATTATACAATACCCATTAGGTTTTCATGTAGACTTATCCAAAGGGGGAAGAAGACAAGGTAGGGAAGAAGAGGAAGTTGGTCTTCGTACTGAAAGTAGAGGTAACATTTGATTTCTACCAAGCTGAGGGCGGAGGAAGTTACCTGTGGCAGGAGAAGAGGATGCCAATGGACAAGGCAGACTCCTGTGCAGCATATTAGTACTGGATGTTTGGAAGAGCTTTTGATATTTTCTCCATTTTCTAACAAGTCTTCTCTTTTTCCTTGAGCCCTCTGTTACGTTATCAAGTAACAAATTTGGAGAAATATAAATTCATGTAAACAACTACTACCATGTTTCCATTCCTTGATTATTTTTATTCCTTTTTTTTTTCAATCTCCTAATTTCTTGTGAGGAGACTGTTGTAAAACAGTTTTTGATAGGGCTTTTGGAGGCAAACAAGGAGTCCTGTTTACAGACTTTTTTCCC
>NW_010146930.1:919-15199 GCF_000699245.1 Pterocles gutturalis
AACATTAAAAACACAACATGCATTGCTTTGGCTAAAATAAGGTCAGATCACTACATTAAGAATGGAATTTTTATGTTTTACTAAGCTGTGTTTATACTGAACTGGGAAGGCCTTTACACACTGAATCTTTAAAAAGAACCAGGACTAAAAAAAGTACAACATTGAAATACATTTTTTAAAATGTTCCCTAGATTGTGATGACAGGAATAGAGTTTCAGTCTGGAGTAGAATAAAATAGGAGCTGAGACTGCCATAGCAGACAATTATTTTCTATTTCGAATGCTTGTAGTGCTGTAAATATTTACAGAAAGACAGTTGCATGATGGTTAAATGTAATGCAAAATGATGTTTCCATCATTACACAAAAACTTTTTCTAGAAAATATGTATAGTTCATGCTGAAGTTGTAGTGTTATATGCGTAGTACTGTTGTGGTCAAAGGACACAAGTGAAGCGAGATGCAGGAAGAGGAAATGCTGTCAGCTATTCGCTAAGAGTTATTTGCTGCTTGAACCTGCTTCACTAAAGGAATCACCGAACTAGGGTCTAGCATATACCTCCAAGGTAGTGCTTGCAGGCTGCCCAGTCTGTATTGAGTGCCAGAAAGATCAGTGTTCTAGTCTAGGATGACTTAAAAGCATTGAGTACCAGTTATTGCTGCACAAGGTGGTTACCGTGCTGTATGTAAACACTGATGAGTGGCTACTGGTCTTTCACATTATGATTTCTGTACCCACACAGAAATAATATTTAAGGTCTTGAGTTTGATCTATGGATATATTTAGGTTTCTGTTGATTTCCATAGGAGCTGTGGGTGCTTGCACATAAGAGATGACTCTCTTTTTTCAGTGGTGTTCAGCATGCTGCTTGTGTGTACTTTAGCTAATCTGTTAACTTTTGCAAAGCACGTTGAGATCTTCAAATTAAAGCAATTATATAATTCTGAGATACTTAATTAGTGCACTGTTTTGTAAAAATTAGTAGATAATAATCCGTTAGTAAGTCACATAGATTTGTCCTGAAGTGTGTTGTACCAGGCTAATAAAAGTCAACACATTCATTTCTGGTAACATATTTTTAAGTTGTTTTAATATTTTGGTGTTATTTTCTACAACATTGACCAACACTGCGATATTTAGCTTGATGGGCTTGTTCATATTGGACCCATTCCTTTACAGTATTATGACAAAACTCATCTGTATTGCTTCACAAATTGGCTTTGATAAAGGTGATCTAATTTGAAGTTTTGTTACTTGCTTCTTAATAAGATAATTCAGTCCTAGGTCTGCTTGCAGGAAAATCATGATTACTGTTAATGTTAGTGCATGAGGCATATAGGCTGTGTGATATAGCTTTGTGTTGTGGTACAACAGTTTAAAGAACTACACTATTTCTTTAGTCTAATACAAAAAATGCCACTATCTGAAGTCAGTGGAAATTTTGTTGTCAGCCATGGAGATAGCAGTAGTTGGCACAGTTGTACTGAGAACCCCAATTCCAAGAGATAATGAAATTTAGTTTCCATATTTATAATATGATTGTGCCATTTTCTCATCTTCGGTCATAACATAACATTACTGTATATTATACTCATTTATCTAGAGTAGCTCATGAGATTTATGTAGCTTTTTTCACCTTGCCAGATGTTTGTTTAAAAAAAATAGTGGAGGATGGTAGTCTGTTACATGTTCCTAAATGTGTGTTCTTCTGCCCAGTGGTCTAAAACCATCACTGTACCTGTTCAGAGGTAGGGGAAGACATTGCAGGAAAGAAGATATGTCATTGGACTACGTATGTTCTTGGGCTAGTAATTTCTTTGTAGCAAAAGTTGGCTAGTGCTAATAACTCTTGAAATTATACGGTATGTATAGGTTTAGGTAGTGAGTACAGGAAAGTTCTATTCTTCTGTAAGCCTGGACTGCATTCAGGACCGTTAAATGTACTTGTAACCTCTTTTTGATCCTGATCAGTTTAAGTTAGGGTTTGTCATTTTCTGTATGTATGTTTGATGTCCTATACCAAGAATATGTGCTGGAAAAGCACATTTAAAAAAAAAATGTTAAATACGACATTCAAACCTCATCTAAGCCTCATCTATGTTACCTGAACAGCATAGCATGAATATGTACAAATAAATTATCAGACAGCAGTGTTTGCTGAAATAAACTAATTTTGTAAGGAATTATGTGACCTTTGAAGCGTAATTTAGGTTTGAAGAGAGTTAGCCTAGAAAAAAGAAATTAGATTTCTCCATTACATGTGGAATCAGTGTTAAGTATGTTTATGCTTTCAAATAATTTAGAATTAATTTATCAGTTTTTTCCTGCTTGCATTGTTTCTGCTTTAGGTATGTAAATATGACTTCTTTTTAACATCTAGACCTTTAACATTCAGACCTTTTTATTTTTATGCCTTAACAAAATAGTCTTTTGTTTTACTTGCCCTTGACATCTGCTGATCATTTTGTAACGCATTCTAATGATATAGCTTTGAGGTTACAAAGCTGCAAGTCACTGTGTGGAAAAGAATGTATCACAGTCAACAGCAAAGAGGCATGGCATGTCATGTCATGTCATATCATGTCATGTCACGGCCATTAACTGTCAATTTTAGAATGGCAGAGCCCCAAATAATACAGGGACCATAATGCGTAAGAGTAGATACTGAGCATGTGTATATTCACAGAATATGCCGTTACAGCTCTGCCTTTTGCATGTTTGTTTAGAGCTGTAAGAGTTGCTTTCATCTTTCCTGGACTGGTACCAAGATATTTTGCTTCCAATCCTTCTCCAGATCTATGACACAAAAGGTAGCATAGTGAATACAGCATCAGGGTAAGAACAAAGAATTTCTTGCAGAGAGTGCATCTCAGCAAGACATGTCCTGGAAGGGCAGGATCTCCATGAAGTGATGGTTCCCAGATGGTATCTGGTGAGAGTGCTTGCTTCTGGTATCCGTACTGCCTAATTTAAAACTTTTTGTTTGAGAAAAAGCAATAGAGAGTCCTGTTGGATCAAGGATAATTCTCGTTTGTTGTTTTTGCTGTCATAATTTAGTTTATTTAAATGCTGTCAACAGAAAGTCTAATGAGTCTTCTGCCTTGTCTTGCTGAAGTATGAGTGGACTTCTTTTATGCAGAGGCACTTAACTTAAATTCCTGTACAAATTCTTTTTGTCTAGATGTCTCTGAAATTCAGAGCTATTGGGGAAAATGTTCACAACCTGCAAACTTAGAAGCTAAAGAATTTCTGAGTACTTACCCATCTATCGATTTTTCTTTTACCTTCTGCAGCTAGGCCAGGGAGTGAACAAAGACTTCTTGAGCTATGACCATGTTGACATTGTGCCTGTAGCACCGTGCAGCACATCTATATAATATAGAGACTGCTCAAGTGATAGGTATCTGAAAATCCCATCTCCGTTTGGAATCATATTCTGGCATTTTTGAGAAAAGCCCTGTTATTATGTTATTAATTTGCTAAATGGGATATATGAAGGCTGTAAATTGAGATATGGTGCGCTAAATCTGTTTGTTCTCTGATGGGTGCATACTTGCGATTTTTGGATCTATGCAAGGGGTAATAATGGGACAACATCTTTTTGTCTGCATTTTTTAAAGGTTGTAGCAAGACTTGGTCTGAGGGTGGGCGTGGGTTCACACACTTGACACAGTATTGTAACTGGCTTGGGGGAAGAATTCTCAAAATGCAGTGTTAACTTGTCATAACAGATCTCAAGAAGTCATCTAGCCCAAGCCTTGCAATGAAACAAAATGCAGTATTACCTATAACTTTCTTGACAGATATTGTGTGTGTAGCTTGTCTTGAGAGGGAGACCTGCAGTACTTCCCTACCCTTAGAAGCTGAAGGTTTTTCTGGTCCTCTTTATTGCAAGTTGTAGTTCTTATCTTTGGTACATAGAGGGGTCAACTGTCATTTTTAGATGTATTTGAAGGTTTAAGTCTTATGCATTAAAAAAATAAGCACCTGACTCTTTAGGTCTTTTCCTAGGCCACACTTTTTCTTACACTGTACTGCCCAATTAAATGGATTCAGTAACTGAGCTATAATCCCAGTGCCAAACGTAATAGCATAACTTCATTGTGTTGTCTAGATACCCCATTTCTGTTAATACATTGCACAACTGTATTTATGTTTTTACCCCCACTTACTTTGTTGAATTATTGAATCTGAATTCCCAGAGTATTTTCCACAGAACTAGTGGGGTATTTGTCCTTCTTATTTATACTCTTGCTTATTTTTTTTTCCTTCCTACTTGGTATTTCAGTCTTATTTCCTGTTGTATTATTTCACATCACTTGTATGATGTCCTTTGTCTTGTGTATTTATTATGTATAATTTCACACACTTTCTCCTCTTTATCAAGATGATTTTGCTTGTGGTATATATTTATTGGTTCTGGAACACTGGGTGTGACACTGAAGCTTATCTTCCAATGAAACACTGTTCCTGCTTGTAGCAGTGAACAAACAAGCAGATATTCCTTTTTGTTCCTTTATTGTCTATTTCCTTTCTTATATCTGAGTTTTTTAATAAGTACTTTCTTATCTAGTCACAAAAACATCTTATCTGGAAAGAATGGGAAAAATAGATATTAAAAATAGTGTAAATTTGAACCCGCATCTACAAGTTTCAATGGCAACGAGTGATGTAAATTCAAATGCAATGTATTCTGTGTAACATTTTGGGAATGTAACGATCAGATATTAATGTTTTGCTACAGCTATGATTGTTTTGTTAATGTGGAGGAAGCATGTAGCTCAACACTGTCAAACAGTTACGCCTTAATAAAAGATGCCATTTCCCGATTTATTACACTAATTTTACAAATATATAACTGTACAAGTGCAAAAAAGCCATTTTTCACTACAACACTAAAATAGGCTTTGAAATGCCTGACTTACTATAAACATAGAAAGATTTGAAAGGACTGTTTGACATTTTTAAACTTTTTAAAAAGGGACAGAATGAATATTTTAAGACATGAGTGCATAATGTTAATCACCTGAAGTATTTAGTGTCTAATAAATTACTAGCAAATGCAGTGAGGAACTGTGTTAAATTTGAGCATAAGATGATACAGATCTTGGTTTGGGGAGTTTTTCTGCAGAACAGTAGTGTATGTCGTGTTAACTGTTATTGAGAGGACCTCTGGGAAGAGACTGCTTTTTGTTACAGATGCGTTCTCATGCTATGATCAAGCAACCTAAACATCTGATTGCTCTATTGAATTGTTAATCTCACTGCTGTACTTGTTGCACTACTTTTGGGAGACTCTATTAAAACTGCAACTATCTCTTCAAATAGTATGAAAAGTTTTCAACAGGTGATGGTATAAAAAGATTAATTTTCTTTCCCAGAAAACCCGAGGAATAAGGAAGAATTTTATAGTACGGCTTCTAGAAGCAATGAGTAATTATTAAGCCACTTCTAGTGATACAGTTAATGATCAAAACAGCAATGACCAAAGTGTAATGAGTGGATTCTAAAAGTATAATAGTGGATTAACTATAAAGAAAGACAGTGTTTTCCATTTGGTAATGTAGTATTCAGTTAACAGCATCGAAACTGCTGTTTGAAACTAAATTTAATCAAAGGCATGGTATGTGGGAGTAATTGATCTAATTGATCCAGACATGGTTATAAAGCAAAAAAGATTTTTCTATAGATTGGGCTGGGTTTTGCTTCATGTGCTCCATCTGTTACTGAGTTGCAGTGGAAACTTAAGAAAACATCCCATTTGGTTTGGTTACATAGGCTATTGTTTACCTTTCTCTGCCTTCATTCTTTCAGTGCTAAGAAAAAAAAAAATAAAATTGCAGGAAGTAGTATCTGAGGGCCCTTTTTAGATAAATGATATCTGAAGCCTTCTGGGTTTTGCAAGCCTCTGACGGGTGTGGATCCTGGCTCCAGTTAGGCTGAACAATTCAGAAAATATGTCAACCTCCAGGAAGAACACAAAGGATCACAAAGGATATTTTTTAACAGAAACTCAGTGCCTGAAAGTCATGGGTCAGGCAGGGAAGTCTCACTCAGTAGTTGCTCCCCTGTTGGGGCAGCACCGATCCACACCTGTTTTGATTTAATTTCTCATGGACATATTCCTGGGGGATGTCCCAAGTGGGAATCAGTTTGTCTCTATACATTTGCAACTGATATAGCTACAGAGAAAATTTAATTGTTCCCTTCTTATGAGCTCTGCTATATGGAGCATATTCCATCTTCGGCATTTTTTAAATCAGCCTTTTGTTCTGGTGTTAAAAAAGTTCTTGCTGAACATTGGCTATGTCTGGATAGTGGTAAGTTATGCTTTCTCTGTTTGCTTTTAAGAGGCTACCTTCTTTTTGCAATGGAATCAGTTTGCTGTTCCTGTCTGCTGAAGCTACCAACTCAAGTTTGTTGGATATAGAGGACGTGTTATACTGGGTGTAGGCACTTGATGTTCTAGCCTCTGTTTTGAGAGTGAGTTTTCCCCCGGGCTTTTGTAGTAGAATACAGACATTTGTAGTTGGACGAGAAAGTGCTTGAATGGTAAAGAAATGTCTCATGGCTTAGGAAAGCCTCTTCCTCATACGTTCGGTATTCAGAATTCCTATGACATTTCTCAAGAAAGATATATTGGTTTCAGTTGTGTTGGTTTTTTTTTTTTTTTGACTGTTTATAGTATTTTTTTTCTATCAGTAGGTACAGGAAATGAGTTGTGCCAGCCATGCCAGTAGAGTTTTAGCTGTATCTTTCAGCATAGTATCCATTTAAAATTTATCTTTTCATTTCCTTTTTTGGATTAATCTTTGAAGAATAGAAGTTAATTATTTCTGTTACTCCCTTTCTTGTAGCCTTCTGTGTTTCTGCTCACCCCTCAGCATCTATATGGAGTTCAGGGAACACAACCTTCAACTGTTTTTTCTAGCTTTGGTCTTTTTACTAGTGTTCTTAGTTATCTCTTAAGGAGGGAGGTACAAAATCGCACCACAGCTCTGTTTAACTTCTTTCTAAAAATCACAAATGTCTACTTGTCTTTCTGATTTCTCTCTTGTTATGCAACCCAGACATCCTTCTACCCTCCCAGGTGTGCCCTAACGGGGTAGACCTGCTCTTTCAAAAGCATATTTGGTCTGCTTTACTCAGAGAAGCAGAAACCTGGTTGAAGTTGGGGAAAGGGTGAGCTGAAAGAGGGGACTCTAATATGCGTGCTGCTGCCTCTTGTTATTGCGGGTTTTCTCACAGTCTGAAAGCTTATCTCACTTATTTGTTGTATCTTACCTTCAAACGGGAAGCAGTTTGAGAAAAGAGGGTGCTCTTGAGGAAAGCGGTGCTGTGTTTCTGTCAAAATAAGATTGTGTTAATTTGTGTCAATAAAAACTTCTTTAGTTTCGTGCAGCCAAATTCATATGCTCTGGTTGCCAGCCCTAGCCAGGATCCCGTAAATGATGCCGCATCAAAGAGAGTAAAGTCACAGTGACAGAATGTTTTGTGATAGACTGTATGTACCAGATGTTGCCTCCTAAATTCATATAGAGACTGTCTTAAGACAAAGGCATTTCAGATTTTGATAAATAACCAGTGTAAATGTGTTAAATATTTCCATTTCTATGTAAATGTCTGTTTGGGTCCTGAGTCCTCATAAGCTTAGAAAAGTTGTGGGTCATTGACTTTCACAGCTTAATTATATGTTGAATAACAAAAGCATTTCCTCTTACTTATGTATTATGCAAACAGGTAAACAGAAGTGCTTGATATTCTTTGTCCTTCCCTGTAGTATTTCAAATACATCATTTTTTTATTGTTCTCTAAATTTTACTATATTGTTGTGTTGTTCCTGAGAAAGTATGAATGAGACTGAAACAAGTATTTGATGAGAAATTGTTGTATTTTTCTATAATATAGTGAACTATTTTAATTATTAGTTTCTATTTCATAACTTGGACTTTACACCTTGTGTTGTCTATTCCTATTTCATCGTGCTGTCTAGAATTAGACCCACAGCTGGTTCTTTCCGGCAATGGTTGTACTAATTTATAACCCACTACAGTGCATGAATAGATCATATTGTTCCTTTCATACTGTCACAGGGAAGTGTAAATTAAGTTTTTGTATGCCGGCAAGGGAGAAGTCTATCCAAGGATAGAGTATTAAATTCCCATTTTTAATTTCTGTGATAAATGCAGTTAGAAGTAAAACAGTTATGTCTGCAAATATTTTTCATTTCTTAGGTAATAAAAGCAATGTGTGAGTTTTAATTATTTTCATGTATACCTGGCTTTTTCAAACTCTATTTTAAAAAATATAGTGAAAATGGGTTATTTTGGGAGCTAATTATGAGCATATTTGGTTAACGTGTCCACTTAAAGCTGACATTAAGCAATATAATAGTCCTTATTGTAGCTAGCTAATTATAGAAACCCCTGGGTAGGAAAATAAAAAATGAACTTTTAAAAGAGCCTTTGTAGATTCTAGAATCTAATCTAAAAAAGTTTTCTACCATAAACTCGTTAGAACCGTTTTGATTCTGTCATTTCAATGCTCAATGCTGTTAGATTTATCTTTTTTAAATTATTTTCCATCAAAACCCATTGTTACTGGCTCTCTCCAGTCTCATACCAAAGCAAACAGTGAGATTATCCATTCCACCTTTCTGCTGTGGGAAGAATCTGAGATACCTGAGGAGTTTATTTTGTTTTTTTTTTTTTGTTTGTTTGTTTGTTTGGGGTTTTTTTTGTTCTGTCAAAGAGTACCTTTCCTTTCAGAAAAAAACCCACCGTTCCTCATTGAAAAGATAGACTTCAAATAGAAGATGGGAGGGATGCGGGCTGAGAATGCTGAGAAAATAGCATGGAGTACAGGGGTTGTATGCTGCCTGGCCCTTTGTCTTCATGTGGAGCACTGTCTGTCTCTTTTCCCTCCACAGTGAGCTCAAGTCCTTGGATGTCTTTAGGGGGGCGATTATCCCTCCTTTATTTTTTATTTTTATTCTGAAGGTTGAGGCAGCTTCCTTACTGAAGAGGCAATTACAGAGGCAATTTTAGGCTATTTCAGGACTAGAAAAAAAGATGAAGTCTTATAGTTCTTCTGTATCTTGAGTAACAGTGGTGTTTGCTTCAAATTTTTTCCATTAAGATCAGAAAATATTTGAACCCATATGGAATTATTTTAGGCGAGAATAGCATACAACAAACTAAGCATACTTTTAAAAAACAGTGGGTTAAGGATTCATTGCACTGCAAGGATTCATATGGCAGAGTTTATACCGCATGATCTTTGCGGTAAGATTACAGTAAATAAGATGCCAATCTCAGTGCTCCGTCGGGAGCTCAAGCTCTTTCTCTTTTAAACAGTTGTAAATAATTAAGCACTTTTTGTTATGCTCTAGGTGGTTCAATAATCTTTGTTGCTCAACTGTTTAAGATTGCCGGCTTGTGCCTTTTATTGAGTCATAGAAGGTATCAGTCTTGGATTTTTGCCCTTTTAAACTCAATAATATTATTGTTCTAGGATTATTACGTGACAGTATGAAGAGGAAGAAGTTAAAACTATCTTTGGAAATGTAAACTTTGCAAGCTTGTCAGACTTGGATTCTCAGGCTCTTAACTCCTCTCATGTTTATTCTAGACTGAAAGCAAACAAACCCTAAAATCTTCAGAAAATCTTCTCCAGCTCATTTTCTACTGGAGCTTCCAAAGAACCAAATAGGTTTTATCAAGTGTAAAGTGCAAGAGTGTGCCCGTACATCCAGTAACTGTTCTGTTATATTGCTGCATCATCTTGATTCAGTTTTTTTTTCCATTAGCTTTGGTATTTGTCAACAGTGTTGTGGGCTTGGGTTTTTGTTTGTTTGTTTGTTTGCTGTTTATTTTTTTCCCCTAATGCAGGTGGCCTCTCTGCAAGGACAATTCCCATTTCTGATTAAACTGTGTCCAAACCAGTGAAACCCTCCACAAATCTTGGTATTATGAAGGTTACTACCAGCAGGGCTTTCACCATTTTAACAAATCTTTTGGAATTCATGATTAAAAATGAGTAGTATGACTTTCTTATGTAATCAAGGCCACAGTCTAAACTTCCTTTTCTCAGATTCTAGTTCCTTCAGGACTTTATTAGACGTAAGCTTAGTCAGCAAGACCTCAGTGAGTATGTTGATAGATCATGTGGCAAGGCAGATCTAGATGACACTTCAGTAGATCTAAATTATTTTACTGGTTTTGATGCAATGGGATTCATCCATCAGTACAAATAGAAATGAGTTGTCACAGAATCCCGTGCTTCTGAATGAAATAATACATTTTCACTTTCCGTATTGTTCATCAACAATTTCAAAAGGTTTAAAAATACCTTCCAGTTTACAAGGGTATTCTTACGGTTGTTATTAACTTCATAGACCAAATGGCAACATCTGAAAATGTGTGCCTTTTGTCTGAGGGTTCCTTCTAATGTGATGTTTTAATTTTTGTTGAAAAATATGTGCAATTTGAAGTGCTTTGAAGAAGTTGATCTGGAGTGTCTGTAGAATCAACCTCAGCAAATTCAGTATGAGTTGCACTAAACACCAACACACAGCTATTCTTCTCTTCTTACTTCAGGCCTGTGATGTATTCATCGCTGTTTTGCATTTCATGATTTCCATGTAAGAGCTAATCAAAATGTGGTCTTCTGTTCATTTTGCTTGTCCAGAATGAAAGGTCTGGTATTTTCACAGTAATTTACCTCCCAGCTCCATACCTTGTATCACAGAAATATGTGCCTGATGGAAGATCTACTTAGTTTTCCTGGAATATTAAACTCTTTTCAGGATGTATCGAGACCGTACTTTGAATTGACATAGTCAGATATCGCTGTTGCAGAGTGGGAAAGCATACATGACTCTGCTTGCCAAAAGTATCTGGTGCGCACAGATTAAGAGTGTTAATCTGTAACTGCTGAAAGCATTGGTTGAAGCAATTTTAGCAGTATTAAGACAATGCATTGGGATACAGTTTTTGCTTATGTGAATGGATCCAGCAACTGTCAACTAACATCTTCTGCATTTAAAAACAAAATATTCTGTCCATCTGTATTCTAAAAGTATTTATGAATGCAGATTCAACATCCATTTACCTGGAAAATATCTGTGAATAGTTTACTTTTTTTAAACAAATGCTGCTGTAGCTTTTATCTTCGGTATGATTCAGTTTTCATTGAATTTCCTGGGAATAGAGAAGCCCTTTGGAATTCATAGTAGTATAAGCCAAAACTGAAAAGCAATATGAAAAGCAAGATGTTGCTAATTTATCCACAACTAGAGAGTACTGTGCGGACTTTCAACAACCAAAAATAGATATTAGTAAATTGTCAGTTAGAATGCTTTTGTTGAATACTAAATTATACATACACTTGTAATTCTAGTTGACCAAGTTCTTTCATTGTCATTGCTTTACTATTTTGAACTCTTTTTAAGGTTGCCTCTATCTTAGTCTGTGAGCAGCTCTGAGACAGAATAATAATTTTTTTTTTGTTAGCAAAAACTGTAGGGTAAATAAAGCCCTACCCTATGCAAAGGTGGCCAGGCTGCTTTCCCTGCTCCCAAGAATAGTTGGAAGCTAGATGAAGTTAAGCCATCTCAGAATAGATATTGAGGAGCTATACCTGAGGCATATCTTAAGGGCATTGATCTACGAGGATTTGAAGCAAGGCCTGCCACCATTATTTAAACCACTTGGAATGAGGAAGTGAACCCAGGTGTGCTAGACTCTGGCTGGCCACAGGGAAGCTTGAAGGAAAGACCATTGTCAGATTTGTGGATCAAGTTCTCTGCTTTTATTAAAAAAAAAAAAAAAAAAAAAATTCTGGAGAATAGACCGGGCTGCTTTGGGGTTAAACAAAACATAGTTTTCAGTTAATTAAAAGATTTGGAAAAATTTGGAGGTTCGGTTGGCGATTTGATTGATAGGTCAACCACCAAGCAAAGAAAATAAACTTCACCTTGATACCTGTTTTCTCTCTCCCTGCAGCAGAGGACCATTTTTCTTGTCAAGGCTATTTTAAAGAATGAAGTTTTCAGAGGATTGGAATGATGACACTGAACAAAATGCTTTTCATTTTAAGCAACAACAAAAAATCAATGACTTAAAGTGTTACTTTTGACAGCTCCTTACCTTCATTTTCTAAGGAGATGATATTTCATATGATCATGCTTTCTCTTTATGTTAATGGTTTCTACCCCTTTGTCCACGGACATTAGCTAATCAAAGTTTAAAATAGAATTAATTTCTTCTACCTTTCTTGAAAATCGGAAGCTGAATAAAAAACAAAAAAGCTACAGACCCCTAATGTATATACCTAAGAAAGGGGTTGCAAAACTCCATTGATGACTCTGTGGCAGCTAAAGCCGATCTCCCCTGTGCCCTGCCTTTCTCCTGCCTTACCCTTTGCCATAGGGTTTGAACCCTTATTTTGCTTTGCTACCAGTGCTAGGTGAGTTCTCTTCCTCCTAAGTTCAGATCCCATTGAAAATGCACCACTCTGGTGGGGCTTTCAGCTAGACCAGAAGCAGTAAGCAGCTTTACATGTAGTCTGGTGGTCCTGAAGGGGAAGGGGAAGGTACCCAAGGGCAGGAGAGAAGCCAGGGTTACAGTCCCCAGGGTATAAATCACTTTAAGTTGCCATGAACATTAGAACATCTAACCAACCAATCATTTTCCCATGTGTGAGACTTCAGACTGATCACGGCACATTGGCTCTTGCCTGGTTGAGGTACCCCCGCACATGTGCAGTAGACAGAGTTACAGCAGCGATGGTCCAGGAAACCAGCTTTTACTCATTCTCCTGTTCATGTGCCACCTGGCTCTGTACCTCAGTCTCACTACATTTTCTTAGAGATACAGAGTAAAGGCAGATGGTGGATGTGGATACAATTAAAGGATAAAGTAGCTGTTGTATCAGGTTGCATTTCTGTAGAAGTAAAAGAAGGCAATGTAAATGAAATTCATAGATAATACTAAAATTGGAGGTATTTTAGTCCCTAGAGAGGATAGAAATATTACGGTTTTTTCCTACTTGCAGTAATACTAATGACAAGTTGCACATTCATGTCAGCTGAGTATGTTCAAGATCCCTGAGAAGATTAGGAATAACAGTTGCTCTTGAAACTACTAAATATTCAGTTAAAAAAAAAAAGGAGGGGGGGGGGCAAAGAAAACTTTGTGGAAACATTCAAGAGAAAAATGGCAAGAAATAATTCTGGAAAATGCAACTAGTTAAGAGTTTGTGACTGTGGAGGTGGGTGGGTCGGTGTGTGTGGGGGTGGTGTGTGCGTGGAAGTAGCTGAGTTATTTGCAAAACTATGGGATCACAGAGCAGGGAAGTAATTGCTCCCTTGGTTCTGGTAGTGCTGAACATAGCCATAGCTGGTACTTAAGTCGGCAAATAAATATTCTAAGTTTAGAGAAAAAATGGCCAAGGGATCTACGACACTTGACAAATAAAAGGTGGTGGAATTTTTTATGTAAAAAATTACATAATCAGCAATGACTGATGGGATGTCTTTGTTAGTCCCAGATTTGCTTCAAATGCTCATAAGTCAGCTCTGGTGGTAATAGCAACAGGGAGATACTGTTATGAAAAACACTTCATTAGCCATTGACATTTTAAGTAGTTTGGACCAGATCCACGAAGGGTTTTAAATGACTAACATACCTCACTTTCTATGTAAATTACAAAAAAAAATAAAGTCTAATCCTGTGCTTGGTTTCTGCTTCATTCACCTGCACCAGAGATCCAAAGGAAAAAAAAGAGCCCGTAGCAGAGGGTGTGTATTGCTCAGAAGAGTTGATTTCCAGTCTATCTTTAAATTAGCGTTTCACCATTTTTATAGAATCATACGATGAATCATAAAATGGTTTGAGTTGGAAGGGACCTTAAGGATCATCTGGTTCCAACCCCCATGCCATGGGCAGGGACACCTTCCACTAGACCAGGTTGCTCAAAGCCTCATCCAGCCTGGCCTTGAATGCCTCCAGGGATGGGGCATCCGCAGCTTCTCTGGGCAACCTGTTCCAGTGCCTCACTACCCTTGCAGTAAAAAAATTCTTCCTAATTTTCTAACAAAGTGAAAGAATTTTGGAGATTTAGGTGATCTGCATGTCAGGGCCTACTCAAAGAACTTCATTCAGAGATGGATGGAGTGTGTGGATCACAGCCTTGCCCCAGGTCCGGTACAGGAGGGATCTGAATCCTGATCTTAGTTCCTACTTGAGCATCCTGGGCGCGGAGCTGGAGAAGCTGTGACC
>NW_010146931.1:0-2313 GCF_000699245.1 Pterocles gutturalis
TTTAAACAGTCTGTGCTTAAACCACGACAGAGCTTTATGAATTATAGCCTTTACAAATTATATAGCCTTTATGAATTATATGTTAAATACCCATCCGATCACATTTTCTCTTTGGAGTGACTGCTTAATTCCTTCTTCTGTATTAGTTATTCTCTGGATTTTATATAAGTGGTCTGTGATATTTTGAACTCTATTTGATGTTCATCTGTTTCTTCATCGAGCAAATGAATGACTGGGGTCCTGCCAGTCCTTCTGATTTCAGGAGTCTCTGTAGTTGATCTATAATATTTTTTTTTTCTTAGAGACCTAATACTGTTTCCAAGTTCTGCCCCCATTCTCCTCCCTGCCCTCCTAGCTTAACTATCACTTAACTATATTGTACAGATCTTTGTCCTTTTTCATACATCATCTCTGAATCTCCTTCAAATGTTCAGTCTTCTTTCTTCCCTACTGCACTTTGGGCATTGTGTGTCATATACAAAAATATTATAATGCTGACATTGGCACAACTAAATTTGACCTCTCATAGCTGCAGGCAGGGACAGTTGTGTTGTGTGTCCCTTTGTTGCCGTTGTGCATGCCCCTCAAAATAGCTGTATAGTTTTAGGGAAAAATTACTGTAGTCCAAAGTTAAAACAAGCAAACAAACAAACAAAAAACCACAAAAACCCCCAAACAAACATACCAAAACAACAACAACAACAACAAAAAGTAGCTTTTTCTTGCATAGAATTTTTTGTTTTAATTTGTACCCATCATTGACTCTTGTCTTGTCACTGGGCACTCCTGAGAAGAGTCTGGCTCCCTCTTCTTCATTGTCTTTCATGAAGTATTTATACATATCAATAAGAACCCCCTGAGCCTTCTTTTCTTGAGGATAAACAGTCCCAACTCTCTCAGCCTATTCTTTTATGAATATTCACCCATGTCTGTCTTGTCCTGGGGAGCCCAGAACTGGATACAACACTCCAGTTGTGGCCTCACCAGTGCTGAGTAGGGGGAAAGGATCACATCCCTTGAACCTACCAGAAACACTCTTCCTAATGCAGCCCTGGATGCTGCTGGCCTTCTTTACTACAAGGTTGTATGGCTGACTTCTGGTCAGCTTGTTGTTCACCAGGACTCCAGGCCCTCCATTGCAGAGGTGCTTTCCAGCCTGTCGGCCCCCCGCATGTCCTGGTGCATAAGGTTATTCCTCCCCAGGTGCAGGGCTTTGCATTCCACTTTGTTGAACTTCATGAGACTCCTCTCTGCCCAATTCTTCACCCAGTTCAGGTCTCTATGAATGGCAGCTCTGCCATGCGGTGTATTGGCCACTTCTAGTTTATCTGCAAACTTGCTGAGGGTACACTCTGTCCCATCATCCAGGTCATCAATGAAGAGATTAAGCAGCATTGGCCCCAGTATCAGCCCCTGGGGTACATCACTAATGACTAGTCTTCATCTGGACTTTGTGCCACTGATCATAACTCTCTGAGCTTGGCTGTTCAGCCAGTTTTTAATCTACCTCACTGTCCACTTATCTAACCTATACTTTGCCAGTTTGTCAGTGAGGATGTTATGGGAGACAGAGTCAAAAGCTATACTAAAGTTGAATTAAACATCAGCAGCTCTCCCCTCACCCACCAAGCTAGTCACTTCATTGTAGAAAGCTAACAGGTTCCTGAGGCATTATTTCCCCTTTGTGAGTCCACAGGGACTATGTCCAATCACCTTCTTGTCCTTCATGTATTTGGAAATGGTCTCCAAGGTTAGCTGCTCCATCACTTTCCCAGGGATTGAAGTGAAGCTGACCGGTGTGTGGTTCCCTAGATCTTCCTTCTTGAAGATAGGAGTGACATCTGTTTTCTTTCAGTCTTTCCCAATTGCCATGACATTTCAAAAGTAATCAAGAGTGGCCTTGTAATTACATCAGCTGTCTTCCTCAGCATTCCTGGGTGCATCCTGTCAGGCCCTATGGACTTATGAATGTCCAGTTTGTTTAAATGCTCAATAACCTGATCCGTCTCAAGACTTTCTCTCTGGCTTCAGGGGCTTGGTCTTACTGTTAAAGACTAAGACAAAGAAGGCATCAAGTACCTCGGCCTTTTTAGTGTCCTTTGTCACCAGTGCCCCTGTCACATTTTTGAACTATAAGCCTGGATTTGCCCTAGGCTCCCTTTTGCTGTTTATGTAATTATAGAATCTTTTCATGTTGCTCTTGACAACCCTTGTCAGATTCAACTCTAGATGGGGTTTTGCTGTTCTAATCCCATTCCTGCATGTCGTGGTTTGTAAAACCACAGGTACAGTTTTTCTAAACACCTGGTGGGC
>NW_010146932.1:0-289 GCF_000699245.1 Pterocles gutturalis
CCCTGTGGGTGCCACGTCCCTGTCCCCACTGGCCCATGGGGGTGTCATGTGCCCTGTCCCCACCCTTGTTGTCCTATGTGGGTGCAATGTCCCCATCCCTGTCCCCATTGACCCATCTGGATGCTCCCCATCTCCATCGACCCATCTGGATGCCATGTCCCCGTCCCCGTCCCCATTGACCCATCTGGATGCCTAGTCCCTGTCCCCATTGACCCATCTGGATGCCATGTCCCTGTCCCCGTCCCCGTTGACCCATCTGGATGCCATGTCCCATCCCTCTTCCCCTAGC
>NW_010146932.1:650-929 GCF_000699245.1 Pterocles gutturalis
CCCCATTGACCCATCTGCATGCCATGTCCCCATCCTTGTCCCCATTGACCCATCTGGATGCCACGTCCCTGTCCCCGCTGACCCGTGTGGATCCCGATGCGCAGCTTGAGCTGCTGCTGGGGCCGGTGGCGGATGCGGAAGGAGCGGACGGCGTCCAGCAGTGCCAGCGCCATGCGGGCCACCTCGCGGGCGTGCAGCTTCCCGTTGCGCACCGGCAGCCCCGACACCACCATGTAGGCGTCCCCGATGGTCTCCACCTGGGGAGGAGGCGTCACCACC
>NW_010146933.1:0-237 GCF_000699245.1 Pterocles gutturalis
ATGAATAGGTACAGCCTGAAATCAAAGGACAAGAGATTCAGCTTCCATAACGGAATGTGTAACTTCACTGTAGTCGTTACCACAGTTTATATCAGCTGAAAATCTGCAAGAAAGTAGCAATTTGAGAATAAAATCTTTTAAACAGCTTCTGCCTGTTCTGCTCCACCCCACCCCCAAGCCAACAGCAATATTCCCACTAGCTTTGACATTGCACTGATTTCATTTAGTGGGGTGGCA
>NW_010146934.1:0-439 GCF_000699245.1 Pterocles gutturalis
AGGTTAGATACTATATGTGTACGTACAGTACTGTGCACATTGCTACAATGTAGTCCCCTTGCTAAAGAGTGCTGCCTTATCTCCTTAGTTTTTGACACTCACATGTACCTCAAAGTTGTGTAGCCGTAGCCAGTTCACGCTGACAGGCACTTGATGGTGCTAATGGGGAAAGGTAGATTCAGATCTGGTCATGCATTTGTTTTATCACCCACAGAAATACAGCCTCGCGTCTGCAGTGAACTTCAGACAACCTTTTTTCTTCCTTAGCAGAGCTCAGTCAGCTCTCAACAGTTGCAGGAGCCTGCACATCCAGAGCTCCTTGCAAGACTCGCACTTGGACTATAAGAACTTTAGGGTGAGTGGGTCTTTGTGCATCCATGAAGTCCGTCAGGATAGGATTGGGAAGCCTATAAAATGTTATGTTGTTTTATCATTGCTA
>NW_010146935.1:0-4369 GCF_000699245.1 Pterocles gutturalis
GGGAAGCGCTGCGCGGGTGGAAGAGTTGGGAGTTGCCTCCGTTGTCCTTCCAGTCCAAATCCATGGCTCATCCTCTCGGAGATATAAGTACCCGTGTGCTCTCGTTGGTGAACGTGGTCATTAGGCTAGAATATTCTTTTAAGCGGTAGAACCTGTGGTGAAATCGATTTTGACTCCAGTTTTGTCCTTGTACTAGTTTCAGCAGAATTAAGCTCCTGTTAGTACGTACGCGTGCATTTGTGTGCTGGGGCACGCGCGTGTGCGTGGAGCCCCTTGTCAAACGGATCCGATGTCGCATCACTGCTGAGATCTGCCACTCTCGATAGCAGTCTGTGTGTGTCCAGTAGATACAGTGATGATATAGCAAAGTTACCATTTCCAATAGCATTTGTACTGGGAAAGCCAGCTCATCTCTTTTCAAACCTATGTTGTGCAAAAGAAACCCGCTGCAGGGACTTTTGCAGTTAGGAAGACCCAAAATAACACAATTTTAATTCTCTCACAGACTGCAGTGGCTCTTTCTGTGTTGTGTGTGTTAACCCAGGTAGTTTTCCAGGTCACCAAGTGAACTTAGCTACGGTCAAGCTGTCCTGTTGGTTGCTTCTGTACATTTTATTTTTTCACAGCATATTGTCTGGTATGATGCAGATTGTATATTTATTGAAAATAAAATTCTATTTAATTGTGTCATGTAGACTGGGGTGATACTTGTTAGCAGAATTCAGCTTTGTGTCGAGTTCCATCGGTTATGTTTCTGGCACAAGGAAAGCCAAAATGTTGGTGTTTACCCCCTTGTTACCTGCTGCAGATGAACCAGGAAGAATTTGAGAGAAACTGGAACCTGCTGGTGGAGATGGATGAGGAGAGCGAGCCAAGCGTGCTGGTCTGTGCCCCTCCAGAACACACCCAGCGCTGGGGCTCGGACGGCTCAGCGTCTCTATGCCAGGCTCTGCGTCTTTGTGCTTTGCAGGAGCAGGGCCCCAAATTATTATTATTTTTTAATTTCTGTATTTATCAACATTGAGGTGGCATAAAAATCTGTATCTTGCTTTCAGCCTGTTCAAGAAATCAAACCAGAAGGACGCCCCTTTGCAGAGAGCTTGGCCTGGCCCATGACTTTGTTGACTTTCCATGTCTTCATTTTGGAGAAGGAGGGATCTGCCCTGCCTCCAGCCCTGTTTATCTGTGTGGGGCCGGAACGCCTCGGCGTGTTGTGGATGGGTTGGCTCTGCCACCACCTTGGTGCTGCTGTGATCGAAAAGAGGAGGTGGGGAAGGGCCCTGGGCTCTGGCTGTATCCTGCCCCCCAGGTCACCTGTGGGATGGCTGGGACAGAGCCTGTGGCCCATGGACCACTCCCTGTCCATGCACCCCATGGTGCAGAGCCTCCCGCAGGGTCCCCATCGGCTGTGCGGGAGGGGAGCAAACCCGCGTGCTCTCGGCAGGGTCCTTTCCCACTGGAAAGGGGAGAATTGCCTTGAGCAAAACACAGGTGGTGTGTGGGGCAGGGCCTTGGGCTGGTGCTGCGGGAGCCTTCGCCTGTGCCCCTCTGGAGCTGGAGGTCAGAGCGGTCGGTGCCTGTCTGGAGCTGGCAGGCGGGGGGCAGGCGCCAGCCATCCCCCTCCCCTCTGTTCATTGAACGCAGCCCAGAACAAACTCCTGTTACCTCCCACACTTACAATATTTTGATTTTTAAAAGGAAAAAAGTTTTTATATATATGCGTGCCTATTTCATCTCCATTTGTTGTTTGGCTGCTATGGTTGGGGACAGGGGACTCCTAAAAGAAAAAAAAAAAAGAGGCTCAGTGCTTGTTTGGGCATATGTTGGTGTGTTGGTCAGGAGTCCTTGCTGCAGACCAGGGGGTTTGTGCTCCCACGTGAAGGTCTGTGTTGTAGGACACCAGCATCCCTGTAGCACACCTTCAGCCTGGGACCTGCTCCGGTTTACACTGAGCCGTGGCTGTTTCGTTCTCTTCTGCGCTCCGAGCATCTGTGTGCATGTTCCCCATGCAACAGCCAGGTCAGCTACGGTGACCCTGCCTTCCCGGGAGAGCGAATGCAACCACTACAAGGAGGTTACAAGCCATGCTGTGTCCCCTCTGCACCCAGAAGCCATCTCCCAGCGGCTGAGGCAGAGGGACAGTGCGGACACCCTGCTCCTGGGCGAAGCACAGCATGGCCTTGGAGAGAGGACGGCAGAAAACACCTCGGGGACCTTGTCACCAAACTGTCGCCCAGGGGTTGTGGCTGGGGGTGAGCACAGGTAGGAGCTTACCCTTGGTGTGGTCACCGGTGCTGTCCCCTGGTGAACGCCCTCGCTTACTGACGGCTGCGCGTAGCTCCCTGCTTTGCCCAAGCGCTGGGGCTGCAATGTCAGCAGAAGGCACTTCTGCCCCTGAGGCTGTCCTTGGAGCCACGAGGTCTCTGTTTCACAGGGCGGGGGGGGTGTCATGTACACACCCTGCCAAAAATTGTCGAGGAAGCCATGACAAAAGGTCACCAAAAGCAGGACTGAAGCGCACTGGGGAGCTCCTGATCTGGAGGGCAGTTGGGAAACAGCACGAGAAGGGAGGGGAGCAGAAGGTATGAATAAACGTAGATGTGCTCTTGGGGCTGCATCCTGCAGGTAGAACACATCTTACATTTGCTGCAATCAGAAGGTAACCCGAAGCACAGCTGCAACTCCAGCCGGCTCTGCGTGCGCGACGTGCGTGTGCGTTCCTGGTGCTGGGAGCAAAGCTGGTGCCCAGCTGCTGTGCCGGGCACGGAGCCGCTGGCTCGGGGCAGCGTGGGGGGCTCAGGGCAGCGCGGGGGGCTTACTGCTCCTGCCTGCACTAGAGAGGGGAGATGCTGCTGCAGTGGGCCTGCTGTTAGAAACAGGATTAATGTTATTCTGGATCTTTGTTCTCTCTTTAAGCATAAGTATTTGTGCTTTGGGAGTAGATCAGTATGCTCAAAGAGTTTTGTTCCATAGTTTGCTAATAATTGTTTGTAACACTGGCTTTATCTGGGGATGGCATATAGTTACGAAGGGAGAAGGCATGCCTGCCTTGCCTTCTAGCACACTGAATTCCTTCCTTTTTAGTGGTCTGATGTATCAATAGGCTTTTTCTTGAGCCATATAGTTTCAGATCAATGTGTGGAACTGCAAATGGGGATGGGGGTTTTTCTTAAGAGGTTTTATTTGATGCAAAGAAAATTTAATGTATGCGAGTTGATTGAATGAGTTACTGTCTCTGAAGTAAGTCTGGATGCTTTACAATACCAAAAGCTTTGTGTCACCCCAATTTTTTTCTACTTGAATCTTTCCTGTAAAAATGGGACATCTCAACTGAAGTCTCAAAAATGCTGAAAATTTTAATCTGTAGCTAAGAATAAAAAGCGAACACACACTGAGTGTGTTCCTAAGCAGTTTGTTCAGTGCTGATTTAAGGCATAAATTGTAAATGGAGCAGGATAAGTGTTTGTGCCAATACCATTCCCCTTACCAGTGCAACAGCTGGAAAAGGACTTTTTACAGTATTTTTAAAAATCTGAAGTTTATTTCAAAAAAATGTTGACCACAGAAAGGAAACATGCTGGATAATATTGGCTGTTAATAATATTGATTGCTGCTGGATGCTGCAGGTTTTCTGCTGTTAGAGGGCTGCATGGACCTGGTACGGACGGTGCGGATGGGCGCAGTGTGAGGTCCTGAACAGCCTAGGACCCCCGGCACAGCGGCTGGTGTCCCCTTCCAGGCTGTTTCAGTGTGGCAAAGCATTGCCTTCCCCTGGTTTAAAAAAAAACAACCAAACAAGCACAGAATGGGGCAGCAAAGGGTTAAACCCCACAGTTCCAGGCTGTACAAAGGCTGGCACAGGGCAGTGCTCCCCTGGGGACCCCCTGCAGCTGCCCCAAGCTGCAGCCCCCTCACCCTGTGCTGTCGCAGCCCCTGGCCTCACACAGCCCTCAGCCCCCAGCTCTGCCCATGTCTGAAGGCTGCAGGGGCAGGATTTCCAGGCACCCCAAGGTAAAGGTCAGCCCCGAACCCCCCTCTGTGCCTGGGTGGGCATCCCTTCAGGGCAGTGCCAAACTGGGGACACAAAATAATGTCTCAGGAAGCAACTGGAGAGCAGGTAAGGGATTTCCTTGCTCGCCTGCAGCCTCCGGTGCATGCCAAAGGCTCTCTGGGAGGAGATGGGCACCCCCAAGCCAGGCTGTGGGCGAAGGTCTGGGTGGAGGTCCCTGGGGTGAGATGCGATGAGCCCGCCCGGGCTCAGCGGGTGTTGGGCGAGGAGGCGTGTGTGCTCGGAGAGCCGCTGTTCTTGTGGGAGGGAGCAGCCCAGCCTATATCCACCTCCGCGCCGGCAGCTTCCCCGGCACCGCCG
>NW_010146935.1:4400-9596 GCF_000699245.1 Pterocles gutturalis
CAGCCGAGCAGTGACCCCTGCCACCGGCCGCCTGTGGAGCTGGAGCGCCCTGTCCTCCCTCCTCAGCGATGGGCGCGCGGTGGGATGTGTGTGCACTGCTGCTCTCCACAGCGTTGCTGGCCGCCCAGGCTTTCCCCCAGACAAACATCAAGATCAGCCAAGGTAAGTGCAAAGTGGTAGCGGCTCGGGGCAGAGGTAACCTCAAACGGCAGCGGCTTGAGCCGGGAGAGGGGAGCGTGTACCTCCTGCGGGGTCAGCAGCTGGCATTCCCCTTCCTCCCTCTGCTCCAGAAATCTCTGACTTTCCTTGAAATCAGCTTTCTGCTTCACTGGGGGGACATGCCCAGAGCACCCCCAGTCTCTCTCCCGGGATGTTGAAGCTGTCTCGGGTCTGGCTTTGTGTCAGAGGCTGTGCTTTTGCCTTCAGCAACGCATGGTGCTGTGGACCCTCAGCTGTCCCTGCTGTGGATCTGGTGGGGATGGCAGGGACAGAAACAACTGCCTGGGGGCATACACGTGGGCAGCGTGGGGCTGCAGCCGTACAGCCCGGCAGGACAGGCTGGGGGTGGGTCAGCGTGGTTCCACATTTATTTATTCACACTTATTGCATGTGAAAAGTGGCCACGAATAAGTGATTTCCCCCTTGTTCTCCCTTTTAAAAAAATTTTTCTGAGCTATTGGTTATGGCGGCTGCCTTATGTCACTTAAGGTTGTTGCAGACTTTTCACGGGGCTGGCGTGAGCGAGAGTTGCTCCTTTTGAGTTTGTTTGCAGCCTGTTAGATTTGTATGGGAATGTGAGCAGAAAGGGACTCTAAGTGCTGTTTGGTGAGTTTGTGAGAAAATGGATCGATACAAGCCCAGCTTTCCTGCCAGACACCTAATCCGTGGGAGCTTTGCCGTAACTAATTAAGGAGAGGGGGAAAAAAAAAGAAAGATAACGCCTATCTGTTAGTGCTGGGTGCAGGAGGGCTGCTGCAGCCTCACGGCTCCAGATGTATGTGGCAGAAGATTTGGAGTTGTAAAACCAGCTTGGTTTTGTTACAGGGTTAGAAAAGCAGAGCCCTCTGTGCAAAAGGATCTCTCTTCCAATGTGCTTCAACTGGTGCTTAAAATTTTACTTGGAAATTTGTAATATATACTCTAAAAAATACTTCAGAGTGTGTAAAATATCACCCAGTCAGTAAACTATCTTCATGTCCATCAGTGGATAGCATCCCCTCCAGCTCCATACATCCCCCAGGCACACTGAGACAGAAAACCCTCCCAGGATCTGCTTGTTTTGAAGGTGGACGCTAAACATGAGAGTTTTTCATCTGTTAATGAAAGGTAAATATGGCAAATCACATGGAGGTGGGATTGTTTGTCTGTGGGGGACCTGAGGCATCTCAGCATCCCATGGTCGCACTGTCTGAGCCCCTGCTACATGCTCCTGCCCACCAAATCCCCTTTTTGATGCTCATTCTTTGGGTTTATTCAGTAAAGAGGCAGTGGGCTGGTGGATGTGTCGAGGCTGTGGCGGGATGGTGGTCTGGCTCAGCTGCACTTTGAACCCCTGGCCTCACCGCAGGCTGCGTCTGCTGAAGCTGTCCTGGGGCTCCGGGGGCTCTCCTGTCCCAGCCCGGTTGTCTCACCCATCCCCTCTAACTGTCCACTGCTCTGGCAGCACCAGCACGGGGTAAAGCCCCACGCTGGTAAGAGGCAGCTCGGTGTCAGGGAGCACTGGGATGCTTGTTCTGAGCCCCAACTCTGGTCACCAGCTGGGAGCGCTCCCCATCCCTCCCTGGCAGCATCGCAGCCCTCGGGTACCAGTGGGGGGGCTCCATGGGCAGCTCTGTCCTGGGAAGCATCCAGCTTTGCGCGGGGTGAGGATCTCCTCAGCTCCTCTCCTTTGGCACCCACTTCAGACAAGCCTCTTGGGTGTTGATGGATGCCCTCCAACCCCAGCTGCTTGCCAAGAGCCGAAGAGGTTCACTTGCTGTGTCAGGTCAGACAGCAGCATCAGCTGACGGATGTGCCAAGGGGGTGGTTCAAGACCATGCCTTTCAGCGGGGTGTCTCCTAGCAGAGCCTTCAAAGCTCTGCAGCAACAAGAGCATCTGCTGCCAGCACTGATCTGTTCTGATCTGCTGTCCAAAACCCTCTGATGGAGCTCCAGCCCCGCCACCCCCAAGAGCCTTCCATGCACCAGCATCTCTTGCCAACCTTGTCAGAGCCTCAAACTTCGTATCTCACATCTGCAGGTTGCTGGAATTGAGGCAGCATTGCACCTTGGGATGATGCTGTTCAGGAAAAAATCTGTTCTTCACAAGTCATGCAGGTGGTATTTTTCCTTTTTCAGTAGCATCCGGGAATAAAAAAACCTCATGAAACTGGCTGGGGTTTTCTCAATTAATTGTTTCTGGTTGGAAAGTGCCCACTTGGGCAAGGTAAACTTTTTGACAGAGCAGTGCCAGCTTCTGCATGATTTCGACATGTGATTTTCCTGGCGGTTCTGCAGTGGGTCAAAGATGTAAAGAAATAAAAAGGCACCAATTTTGTTGGCAGAGAAACAAAGCTAGAGAGCGCAAAACACTTTCTGACCCAAAAATTCTTGTTTTCCAGCTTTTCTGAGTTAGTAACACCTGCCTGATATGAATCTTATTGTCAAACATTTATTTTGCTGGTACTGCGTTAAAACATGGCCCTGACCTTAAATCCGCTGCACTGTAAATAAGCAAAGGGAGGAAGGACTCCTGCCATCATTTTTCCCATTTCCATCCCCAGCCCTCTGGGGACAAATGGATGAACTGACTTTGGGTGGGCAGGAGCCCTCATCCCCCAGCGGTGGCTGTGCCGCTCCTGCCCTGTGCGGAGGAGCTGGTGCTGCCCAGGATGATGTTTTCTGGGGTGGTGAAAAGTGAGGATCTGGTCTAAATAGCCCCCAAACCTTCCCCTTTTAAACCAAAATACCATCAGTAGCTGCTGCTTTGGGTTATGAGGGTTCCCTACATATCCATGAGTGGGCTCATACACTCACAACCATACATCCAGCTTCTTACGGCTTTTCTGCTAAAAACAGCCCCCAAAGACCACAGACAGAAGCAGCAATCCCAGATGAGTCTGCCTGTAAAACTGTGAGCAATAGTTCTCCTCCAAAGAGGCTGCCAAAGCCTCTGATCCTGACCTAACAGAAAAGATGCTAATTAAATGCTGACCTCCCGTATTTTCCTTTTCGGTATATTTAACCTTAAATTCCTTCAGGCACCTCTGGTTCGCTGAAGCTCGTCAAATTAATGCTACCTAATGGGAAGCAGTATGGAATAACAAAGAGGGACTGTCTCCATCTCTGACTCGGTTTGGGCTGCTCTGAACAAAACAGGGATGATTTTCCTGGGCGTTTGGGGTGCTGACAGACCCGGCTTGGAGCCAGGGCCCCAGGAGGACCCCTGCAATTAGCACTGGGGAGCGAAGGGCCCTGTTTGCTGGGGATGCTGCTGGGTTGAGCCCTGTGAATTTTGGCACCGAGCTGCTAGAGGTGAGGATTTTGTCAGGTGCTTCACAGCTTCTCTAATAAAATCCCCCCCATTGCTGGGGGAGCTGGCGGTGCCCGTCTGCCGCAGACCCCGGGGTGCCCTCGGTGGGAGGGAGCAGCAGCCTGGAGCAGCTGCAAGCTGGGACCAGCTCCCAGCCCTGTCCTGGGATGGGGGGGATGTGCCAAGGGACCCGGTGGTAAAGCCGAAGCCTCGTCCCGTTGGGTCGACCCTCTGCCCTTACTCTGCTTTGCTTCTGATGGGGACAGGGACCCCTGGCTGGGTGGGGAGGAGGGCTGGGCTCCCAGGAAATCACATCAGCTCTTGCCGTTCCTGTCCTTCTGCTCTATTGCTGTAATGGCAACAATTTGCATTTTTTAGGGCTATTCTGAAATTTATCCAAATGCAAGGTGGCTGGGTGTGAAGCAGAGCGCTGAGCCTGGCATTGCCACAGAGCTGGGTGCGGCTTGGCCCCCCTCCTGTAGAGCTGTGCCTCCTGTTCCCAGCCCAGCGTGCCTTATCTGTTTCCTTCTGAAGCCCATAGCTGGAGCTGATGAGGATGGGATTGCCCCTCACTGCTCTCGGCGGGGGCAGTGGGGTCCAGAGCGGCTCCAGCCACGGCTCCTTGCAGGGAGCAGCTGGGGGTCCCATGGAGGGGTGATGGGGTGACAGCTCAGCACAGCGGGTGCTGCTGGCAGTCGGCCCGGCCTCTGCGCCTGGCTCAGGAGATAAAAAAGGCTCTTTGCAGTAGTGGTTTGTCACCTGGGAGGGATGTGTGTGCCCAGGGGCTGGCTGGCGGGTGTTTGTTGGGGATCCCCAGGTAGAAGGAGCTGGTGAAATATGAAATTGTTGCCTGGAGCTTCTGGTGCTGGGGAAGGGAAGGAGTCAGTCCATGAATGATCCCGCAGCTGCTTTGAATTCCCCTCGTCTCTCCCTTTCCCCACATCAATGCCTGCCCTCACTGCTCCACGTCCCCTGCTGCCACTGTCAGGCTTTTGTTCTCCCCACCCTCCAGCAAAGCCATTTCCCCCCAGCTCCTCGGAACTGGAAGCCCTGCAGTAACACCCCGACCTGGCCAGACCTGAGCCTGTTACCTGCTTGGATGGTTTCATGGCATCTGATGTCTGCCGTGACCCCTGCTCCCTCTGCCTGCCCAGCAGCAGTGCTGGCCCCAGACCAGGACCCCGTGGGGATGCAGGAGTTGGCTCAGGGGAGTTCCCCACTACTCAAAAACCAGCAGCTAGGAGAGTCAAGCCAATGTGCCACCTGATTTGGGGCTTACGTGTGCGTCCGTGCTGGGCGGTGTGTTGTGTGTGCAGCATCCGCCCCATGGGGGAGCGGGACGTGGAGGAGGTTGGGGGAAGTGTTAATGCTGCTGCAGCGGTTACACAGCGGCAAAGGCTCCAGAAGAGCATCCTGCCCCCCAAAGAGCCTCTCTTGGGGTAACTTCTCCGCTGTGCTGAGAGCTGGCCAGGGAAGTGGAGCAACCCCGCTGGCCCCAGCTCTTATCTCACCCCTGGAGGCAGATATGCCGGCACCGCTCCTGGTGGCACGTACCTCGCCCGGCTATTTCTGGGGCTGAAATCCAACATGTGCATACGTGCACGGGCCCAGGGACACAGCGAGGGGGTTTGCTCGGAGGGAGGAGGTGCAAGCTGGCCTTTCAGGAGGCGAGGGCAGGAGGGTAG
>NW_010146935.1:9622-15963 GCF_000699245.1 Pterocles gutturalis
TCCCATCCTGGCACAGCGGCTCTGGTAGTGCCTGATAGAGGCGAGAGGAGCCCTTATCTTGGTTTCCCGAGTAGCAAAAGTCAGTGCCTTTATTTTAAGCACCATCTGCCTAAAACAACATTAAACTGGCTTGAAAAGTCCCTCCTGATTTAGGCAGATGCTAAAACTGAGAAACCCACAGCTTTTGTAAAATGTGTTTTGGCTTTTGCAGACTTTTGCATGGCTTCTGCAACAGCTGTTTTTTCCGTGCATGCGTCTGGTGGTAATTTGCACGGGCAGTGGGGGAGCAGGGCTGGGCACCACTGCCTTCTCGGCTGCCCCGCTGTCCTGCTTCACCCTCGCTGCTCTGGGTGTCTCTGCTCTGCCCCCAGCCATGCCTGAGCCCGTCCACGCCTACTCCTGCCCTCTCTTCTGGACAGAGTACGAAGGCCATTGCTACCGGTACTTCCCCATCAACAAGACCTGGGCTGAAGCTGACCTCTATTGTGCCGAGTTCTCCATTGGCATCCGATCAGCCAAGCTGGCCTCCATCCACAGGTGAGGAGCGCAGGAACTTGTCATCCCACCCTCGCACTGTCTGGGGGAGAAGGAAAATGGGGATGAAGTCCCATTCCCACAGCACAACCTCTGTGCCAGCTGTAGGCTCATGTCCCAGCCTGAGCATCCCTCTGCACCAGCCTGGGCATCCCTCTGCACCAGCCCGGGCATCCCTCTGCAGCAGAGCCCAGGGCAGGTCTGATGCACTGTACACACAAAGGCGATGTAAAAAAAATGCCTTTTCTTGGGCTGTCAGGAAAACTGATGTAGTATTCCCTAAATTCCCCTAAACTGCATTTTTTACTCTTATAAAAAAGGGATAGAAATACCGCATGACTACACGGGCTTTTTCCCAGCTCGCTCTCCCCCAGCTCTACACTGCGTACCTCTTGCACAGCCCTGGGAAAGCAATCAGCAGCAATTAGAAGAGACCGACCCATTTGGCCATGATGTAGGGCAGATGCTTAGGGGCACCCCTCACCATTTGCTTGCCATACCCCCTCAGCTGCTCTGTATTGCTCTGTTTTGCCAGCTGGGAAGAAAACGTCTTTGTGTACGACCTGGTGAACAGCCGCGTGCCGGGCATCCCCACCGACATCTGGACAGGGCTCAATGACCTGCGGCAGGTGAGAGCTCCCCATAATCACACGGGAAATTGCGTTTAAGAAGTCACTTCCTTGTGGTTTCCCCCTGAAAGCCATTTGGTTTTCTTCTTCACTCTTTACAGTCCCATTGATCTGGGGGTAGCGTGAGGTCTGTTGTGCAGCACACAGGGGAAAGTTGTCATTTCATCCCCTCCGGTCTGCTTTGAAAAGAAAAGTGTTACTGGAATTAATAATTACCAGTTTTTCACATCATATTTTATTAATAAAAATAAAAAGAGGTTTGTACTGCTGTTCCAAGAAGAGCAAATAAACAGAAAACAGCTCCAATATAAAAAATCCCCAAGTTTCATTGCTTTCTTGTGATACTCTGCAACTTTTCAAAGCTGACATCTTGGAAATATATAGTCTAATATGTAACAAAGAAAAATCAAGGCTATCAGGAGAACAGTCCCATGCCAAATTTTTTTTTTTCGTTATTGAGAAATGAATGGAAAAGAAAAGGAAAACGAACACAGAATTGGGTGGGTGCACTAGAAAATATATCGGTTTAATTTCTGGCCTTCCCCTGGTGTGAATTATGGGAAAACTGTGGCTTTCTAGGTAAGTTTTCAGTTGTACAACTCAAATGTGCTGTCTGGCCTTTGCTGAGCGGTGGCAGTCTTTCCCCATGTCCCCGGGCTGTGTGGCACTGGGATGGGGATGGGGACAGGGTCTGTCCCTCCTCGGCAAATGGGCTCTGCCATCACTGCCCCTCACTCACCTCCTGCCAGGAGGGTCACTTCGAGTGGACGGACGGCTCCTCCTTCGACTACCACTACTGGGACGGCAGCCAGCCAGACGACGGGATCCACTCGATCCCCGAGGAGGAGGACTGCGTGCAGATCTGGTACAGGCACAGCAGCGGTGAGTGCCGCGCCAGGGGACGCGGGGACATTAGATCTGATTTGCATGGAAACAAATTCAATCCACTGCAGCTTGTGCTGTTCTGAAGAGGTTGCTGGTAGGCTGAGGGTTTGCATTTTAATTTTTTATTATTATTTTCTTTTTTTCTTTGCAGAGAAGGGGTATGTTTTCTTTTTCACCATGTACATACACACACACACACATATACTTGCTTTCCCTCCGCTCACAGCCCATCTCCTATGGCAGCATCAGGAGGGGAGCATCATCCACTTGGAAGAATTACCAAATTTAGCCAAAGATCAAATTTTCCCATTTCCCCTCCCACATGCAGCCCATGGAAACAACTCCCGATTTGCCAGTTTTTCCCTCCCTTGCTCTGGCCAGGGTCATCTTTCTGAGGCAAGACCCTGCCTGTGCAAAAACCCCACCTCACGCCCTCGTTTCCAGTGAGACCATTCAGGTGTATCCAGACCTCTTGGCCATACAGCCGCCTCCCCGCTCCCGTGTTCGAGCCAGGGCCAGGCGTCCCTGCAACAGCCCCAGGACGGGGATGGGGATACTGGGAGGGGACACAGCTGGGAGCAGCCCAAATGGAAGCACGACCAGGGAAAGCCTCCTGACACGGCAGGAGGTCCTGGTCCCAAGAGCAGTGTGTGGTCACCTCCTCGCACCCTTTTTTTGGCTAACACCTTGGTTTCTCTGGGGGGGTAGCGCTGCGCTCGTGGAACGACAATGCCTGCGGCAGAGCCTTCCCCTTCGTCTGCAAGATCCCCTCCCTGGCCCTGGACTGAGGCTGCTGGCGCTGCCTGTGCCCTCTCGTTTTGGGTCACCTCGCCAGCTGTGCTGGGGAAGAGCAGCCAGGATGTGCCACGGGTGGCGAGAGCCGCGGAGCTGTCGGCATCCCCAGCCAAACCCTGGCTGCAGACATCCCTCTCAGGTGTGCTGCGGGGACAAACCCGGCGCCTGCTGTCCCCACAGTCAAATGGCGATGGGAGCGGTGTTAAACGGCGAAGGAGCCCCCCAAGCCTGAGCTTTGGGTTTCAAATCAACTATCGCAGTGTGTTAGAGGAAACCCATGATTTTATCAATATACCGAACTGTTAGCACAAAAAAACAGCCACATGTAGGAAGTCATTTTGCCTGTTCATCTGCAAAGAGCGGAAGAAAAGTGTTATTTTCTGTTAAGTTATGCAAAATGCCTCTTGTGCACATTGTTTTTCTCTCCACTACAATAAACGCCAAGCAGCAGGTGGAGGCTCCTCTGTCTCTCCAGCGCTCGAGTAGCAGCGACTGCCCGGGAATGTGGGGTCTCGTGCAAAAGGAGCCGATTTTACCCTAACTTGCTCTGTACTAAAAGGGTGTGCTGGGAGGGGAGCAGGCACCTGGGAAAGGTTATTTTATTGACTCTGGCTGGTTTTTGGGGTCCCTGGGGCAGTCTGTGTGTACCCCCTGCCCTTCGCCTGTCCCCCACCAGCCACACAGCATTGGTGCATGGGGATGCACAGGGCTGCCCCAGAGCTTTGCAGCATCCCTGCCCGCAGCGGGGGAGCAGGTTTTGGCCCCAGCTGCTTTGGGCTGACCAAATTCCCAGGGTTAATATGCATCAGCTGGGGGTCAGCCCCTCACAAGCTGTTCCTGGGTGGGGAGAGCTCGCAGCTCTTGGCTCAGCATTGTTTCCTCGGGGGCTGATGCTCATCCCTGCAGCCGTCCCTGGTGTCCTCCTGTTCTGCACTGGCACTGCAGAGGTACTTTTATCTACCAGGGAAATAATTTTTGGGGAGGAGTGTGTTGTTGTGGCAGCCCCACGTGCCCTGTTTGGGATGCTCGGTGGGAGAGGGGACCCTCCTCCTTGTAGGGGGGTGAGTTTGCGGGCCCGCGGTGGTGCCGGGGCCAAGGGAAGGGCAGCGCTGCCGAGGCACAAACACGTGTCACCTTCAGGGGATACAGCTACAAGGGCATTGGTGGACCCAGTGAAATGCAATAAATCCAGTGGTCCCCACAGCGCTCTGGGGGTGATTCTGGGCTCGCCCTGCCTGTGAAGATGACTAAAAGCATCCTGACCAAATTATCTGATCTTCCTCGATGTCACCATCTTGGAGACATAACGTTTCAAACTTTCCAGAGCTGTTGCGCTGGATACGATGAGGTAAATAACTGAGGCTCCGCTGGGAGCGTCTCGCTGCTTCCTCGGGTGTCAGCATGCCTTCAGCTAAAGTGAGTTTCCACTTGGAGAGAAACTGCAAAGCTTGGTGGAGGAAGCAGTGGTGTTGTAAGTGGAACATGTGTGCTTTGGAGCAGGTTTCTAAAATAAGGAAATACTGTCATCCCTGATTATGTGTGTATAGGCATTGAAATGTCTATACTACATATTTTTTAATGGGTTTTATATATATGTATAAAAGTTTTGTAGACATATACATATATAAAAGAGAGTAAGCAAGTTGTATAGTTTTAATTCCTTGGCAGGAGACAGCGCTGACTGTGGTTTCTAAAAATTTTCAGTCCTGGGTAGGAGACAGCGCTGACTGTGGTTTCTAAAGGCTTTTGCTTCATCTGAAAACAGCGCATCACATACAGATGATAACAGTATGTAAGGAAACCAGCTGTAGAAACACAATGTTCTTGGGTCCAGCAGGTTAACAAAATGTTGATGGATAGGATCTGATCTGTGGCAGAAAAAGGGCTTCTTGAGAAGCCGATTTGATGGCTGCCCTGGAGGTCACCCATGGGTGGGTCCTGTGCCCGCTGGGGGACAGAGAGGTTGGGCATCCGTGTGGCACGAGGTATGTCTGGCTGCTGGCTCCCAGCGCAGGTGCTCAAGGTGTGGTCCCATCACTGTGATGGAGACTAGCCGCACCACAGGGGACCGGAACCAGCCCACCTTGCGCGGGTTCGGCCGTGCCCAGTGCCCATCACCCGGACGGGGAGGCTCGGGGTGCTGGGGGGCATCCGTCCCACTGGGTGATGCTGCTGCACAGTGCCAAGCTCTGATCTGGGCTCCAGGCTGCTTCTCCACTGTTTCTTTTCCCTGTTCCTCCCATGTCCCCTGTTCAGGGGAGACAGGAGTTCACTGTGGTTGGGGCTCTGTATGCCTCGAGCCAAAAAAATTATCTTTTTTTTTTTTTTTTCCCTGTGAGTGGTATGAGATATTGAAAAAGAAAGGTTAAAACCTTCCCTTGGGAAAGCGTTTGAAGACTTGGGCCCAACTGTGGCTAAAAATATTGCTAATGGGGAAACCTATGAGAGCTGTCGGCTCCAATTAACATCTTCATTTCCAGGTAAAGGGAACTGAACATGCGTGACCTGAAAGTCAGGACCAAAGTTAATAGGGGCTTTGTGTTGCGACCCCCCTGCCTTTCTCCCAAGGCTCCAGGGTCCTTACTTAAAAAAAAACCCTCCCCCCTATGCAGTGTCTTCTGTTTCACAGTAATCAAATAAAATTTGGAAAACAAGAGGAGTTTTCACCTCCTTACTGAACTTCTAGTGGGTCTGGTGAGGTCAGTTGAGTTGGCTGAAATTTTTATTTAATTTTTCCACCCTCCTTGTCCCATAACTCCCTGACCCTCCTGTTAACTTGAATTTCTCCATCCCGCCTCACTGTGCGGTGCAGGCGGGGGAGCCAGGCAGCGGCAGGGCTCTCCCACACCCCTCCTGCACATCACTCCCAGGCAGCTGGTGCTGGGGGGTCCTTCTGTGGCTGAGTTTTTAGGAGCTGAACATCTTCCTTTGTAGCACATGAAAGTCGAGGTGAGCGTGAACAGGGTGTGATGTAGACTGGGAGTGAACATAAATAATGGTCTCATGGTGACAAATGTCTTTACCCTCCCATACCCCATTTCTGGGTCTGTAGAGATAACATTGCACCCAGCCCCGGGGCAGAGAGCGGCCCTGGCAGGTGGGAGAGAGGAGCCTGCCTGCACCATTTGTCTCTTGATTCCTTTTTCCCCTATTATTATTATTCTTTATTTCCTGAAATGTGCTGCTGGATGCTTGGGACCACAGCTGGGAGGACGAGCGCTGTGCTGGCAGCAGCTGGACGGGGTGTGCTGGTGCTGCCAGCCTGGCCACCATTTCCCTCCCTGGTTTCTCATCTGGACTGTTCAGACGGTTTTCCTTTCCTCTGTTAATTCAGTAAGATTTTTTTTCCCTGGAAAATTACTGGGAGGCTGAGGCCTGCACAGCTGAATCGTGAGCTTTTTCTTGTGCATCTCCTTTTTCCCCCCTGGTTTCCCTTCGGTTTTAATTGCCTGCCGAGCAGAGCAGCTCCTGCCCCAGGGCGAGGATGCTGCAGAGCGG
>NW_010146935.1:15994-26021 GCF_000699245.1 Pterocles gutturalis
CCTTAGACAGAGTAAAAGTATTTCGGGGCCAAGAAAAAGGCTTCCAGCAGCTCAGTGAGTAAATTATAGACATTTACTGGCTGTGGCAGTGAGGTCCATCACAAAAAAAACCCAAACAAACCACTAAACCATATGATAAATGCTGTTACCTATCTGTATGATGGTGTTGGCATTACCCCCCCAGCTCTGGTGCATCCCAAACGTGTGCTGCAGGGAGAGATGGAGCAGCGGGGCATGAGGACGGTGAGCAGGATTTGTCCCTGTGCTGTGCGGGTCCTGGTGGATATTGGCTTAACCAAGACCTTCCTGCTGTTCTGTCGGGGGGTTTCCCATCCCACCTTGCACCAGTTGCTCCCTGCTGCTGCCTGGCAATGAGCGGGAAGGCGGGAGCCAGGAGGGAGATGGGAGATGCTCCTCCTGGGCAGGGCTGAGCCTGGCTGCCCCTCGGTCCCCAGGCTGGGGCTGGCTCAGCACCAGGGCTGCCTTATGCCAGGGCCCACTTTGCTGTTGCTTGCTCCTTATCAGTACCCCAAAAGTCTCGCTGTCTTTTGTGCTAAGGGTTTCTAGACTTTCTGTGAAAACCATCTTGCCTTGATGGGGAGTGTTGGTCTATGGGTGGTCCCCCTTTGGCACAGGGCTCAGGGGCACAGCCACCTAGAGAGGATGACTGGGATTTTTAACTGCTTTTGCTTTTATGGGCTTGGTAACTTGGCTGGAAACTTTCATTCTTGGGTGCAAATCGACAGAGACACTGCTGATCCGGCACAAAGCCCAGGTCTAACGAGAGAGCAGTTCCCGCTGTGGTTTCTGCTTGTAGGATGGGTCAGCCTTGAGGGGCACGGAGCCAAAGCTGAGGGGACGTGGGAGAGTAATGAATCGTAGCTGTATGTAGCAGCGTGTATCCCCTGGAGCAGTTAATGAGGGTGGAGTGGTAGCTGTCGTGTTCACCCTCCCCTTGTCCCTGTTGCCCAGTGTCACTGAGGGTCAGGCTGGATCCTGCAGCCGCAGACCCCTGGGGGTAGCCCAGAGTTGCCCGGGGATCAGGAGCTGCAGCACGCTGGGTGCTGCTGGGACATCATCACTGCAGCGGTGCTTGCATTACCCTAGGACTTGCTTTTGAGCAGATTGCTGAGGAGTATGAGCTCTTGTGGCAGTGCCTGGTTGCTGTCCCCAAGTGAGGTCCCGGGTGCCAGCTCCCGCTGTGCTGGCAAAATGGAGCTCTGTTTGGTAATCTGCAAAAAAGTCTAGTCCAGCTCTTGAGGTTACCATGGAAACTAGATATTTGCTCATTTGTATTTCTTGAAAATTATGCTGTGCTGTTGATTGCATCGTTTGTGAGGCTCTTTGTCGGGCGGCCGGCAGACCATTGTGTGTCAGGGCTGCCTGGGAGGGACTGCTGCTGGTATCCGGCGGTTCTCCGAATGGGAGCTGTGCCGGAGCGTGGTGTGTGTTATAACACCTGCAGAAACCCGGTAACATAACCCCTGGCTTGGGCAGTGTGTGCCTGCTCTGCTCATCCCCTCTGACATCCGTTTGTACTCGTGCGGTTGTTGGGATAACACTGAATCCGAGGGACTCGCCGTGGGAGATGTGCTCCGGACGGGAGACAGGAACACTGGCAGGAGAGACTTTCCTCTTGCCCCTCTGTAGCATGGAGGAGACTTGAACAAAATGTCCTCCTTTGGCTGTGCTCAGAGATCTGCTACGGGGCAGGAAGGCGAGGAGGTTTAACTCAAGGTAGTTTGAGGAATCGCCGTCTCCCTGTGCCATCGGGAGAGGAGGCGAGAGCAGCACGGGCGGAGGGGCCCCAGCGCAACCCCCGCCAGCCAGCATCCTGCTCCCGGGGAACAACCACTGGCTCCTGCTTCCAGAGTGTGTGGAGACTTTGGGTTTGGGGAAATGCCAGCTTAGATGAAATGCTCGCTAATCTTTGGTATTGCAAAGCTGGCACTTGCTGTGGAGCACCGGGAACGAGCGGTGCTGCAGGGCTGGCTTAATTTTTGGAGTCAGCTGTAGAAGAGGATAGGGAAGGGTTCTTCTGTTATATACTGAAGACAAAATTAACTTGATTTGGGTGGTGTTTATACTCAGTGGCCAAGGGTTCCTGAAAGTCAATTGACCCACAATCCAGCGGTGGTTTAAGAGCTCAGTGTGTGCCATCAATTATTTGTTTAACCGCAAAAATCCACTTGCTGCTAATTCCTCATGTATCTCATTGAGATAATTCAGTTAGGAGGCAGGACATCGTGGCAGGTCTGCAGGTAGAAGTTGTTTTGTGCAGCTTGTCCACATGAGAACATAACACCCTTGTGGACTCCCAGTCTGCTCACCGGTGCTGGCACTGGTGCCCGCATGGAGCACGGGGACTGCTGGACCCCATCTCCCCCATGGCGGCCAGCCTCCACCATCCTCCCACCACCACCCACAGCTTGCACCCAGTAGACACCGAATGTGAAGGCTGCAGGCAGAGGGAGGGGATGGAAACAGGAGAAGCGAGGGTTAAAGCAATTAGATGTGGTATTCCATCCCTGCGGAGGGCAAGGCTCGCAGGAAAGGGCCGTGGCCTTTATTCATCTCCAAAGCATCACACGCAGTCACGGTCCCAGGTAAAACCTGAACGCAAGTGATGAACGTGTTCATCTAATACGGAGGGTTACCCTGGATTTACCTGGGTTGTGAAAGCAACTATAATTTGGTAATAGCAGTCAGTTTAACAGCTCTAATTAAATCTTAAATGCCAGCTTTGTAGCCTGCCCTTTTTTCTGCAGAGACTGCATTGAGCTACCAGCTCTAGCTGTCTGGGGGGCTGTGTGTCACTTTGCACCTGATCCCTCCAATCCCTCCCCCCCCCGACCTGATGGGGATTTTGGTGTTATTTGTTGTCCTGTGCCCCATGACCACACAGGTACCACAGAGCGGCTCCTGCTCTGGCAGTAACGCAGGCAGGGCACTGAAAGTCCTTGCTCAGATGTGGCATTTTTCGGTGTATTCTGCATCTACGGTAAATTCAAACTTCATTGCATGTTATCTTGGCCCCTGTGTGCTCCCTGCATCTGCAGAGATGTCCCTGGAGGGGATGATGGCCAGGGCAGTAGCCATGGGGCTCCCAAAGCATCCCGGTGGGATTGGTCCCTTCAGCCCTGGGTACCCTCGGAGGTGACTGCTGTGGAAGGAGTGGGGGGTTTGGGTGGAGCAGGGTGAGGCAGTGGTGAAGGATGCTCACAGTTGCTTTCAGTCCTGGTTTCAGCATACAACCACACAAGGCACAAAATGCCTGTCAGGGTGGGGTTTTTAACTTTAAAATGCCAGTGCTGAACCTCACTGCTCATATCCTCTGGCAGCTGCAGCCACCGCACCCTCTCTCACATTACTTTCTCCATTTTTCTGGTTTAAACCGAGCAAACCCAAAAAAAGCTGCTGTTTTGTTCAGACGGCTCGGTGCAGTGAATGACCCATTTTTCTTCTTGGATGAGTCATGGATCCTCCTCTGAAAGATCTCATTATTAATATGCCATTTGGGGGATATGTCTGAATTTTCCAGCCGTGGCAGTGGCCTTGTCTGTGCTCGCTACAGGAACCTACACAATTAATAGCATATGGCAAATGGCTGCACCCTAATGCAATGGATTTAGTCTATGTATTTTTGAAGGATATATTGCTTTTTAAACGGGCGTTTTTAGATACAACATGCTTAACACTTTTTCCTTTTTAGAAATCCATTGAAATTCTTCTCCTAAGCAGGAGAAGGGGATCCCTCCCCAGACGGTATGTCTCACAAAAAAGAATCAGAAGGGGACAGGGGGGAGGTATTTTTCATGTGCAGGGTGGTCACGGAGTGAGCTTGCAGCTCAGGGAAGAGTAACCATCACCCCTGCATCTGGGCTGCCAGGGCAGCGCATCCCAAAGCCCTGCTCTTTGGCTTTTGCACAGAGCTCGTGAAGCTGTTGGAGGAGAAAGCGAACCCTTGTGACAGATGCACCCTACAAGGGGAAATGCATAGTCTTAAGGGAGGAGAACGGAGTCAACTTTATTTTTGGAAGAGGCCAAATGCACCTTCTGGGCTGTCTGAACCCCACCTCGGATGGAGGCACTGTGCTTATTTGATAACAGAACCTTTATTTACAAGTTGAAATGTGTTTTCCCTTATGCTCGTGGAGCTCTTGTCTCCAAAATGCCACCTGAAGTGTGACTTTAACCAGCACCTTCCTAGGCTAGCACATATGTTAATCCAAGGGTACTAAGTGCAAGTTGAAGGAGGATTATGTTCCTCCTATTTTCCATTTGTTGGTCTCCCCTGAGCTACATTTTCAAAACTTGACTTCTCTGGAGCATCCTGCAAACCCTGCGTCTCCAGCAAGCCTAGTGAAAATATTTAACTGTATGTAGATACACATAACTATATATTCATATTTATACATGTTTGACCATATAGAAATACACACATATGTTTTACATATTGCACTAGTCTTATAACCATTTTATGTACAAACACACGTGCATCCTCTGCATGTCCCACATCTCGCGCTCCCTTTCTCCCACCCCGTGCAGAGTGACCCGCACTGAGGTCTCGCCCATGGACATTTCTTCTGCAGAAGAGCCTCATTACATCATTCTGAAGCTTCAAGCGATGTATTTTGTAAGATTTACACTAAACCCTCATTTCAGGATGATTATATACTGTAGGAAGTTGCAGTGCACATGGCCTCATTCACCTGATTAGCTGGCTGAGCCGAAGGACGAGCAGTCTGTGCTCTGCTGAGAACGGCTTATGGAAAAAAGGCCCAGTAGTGGATAAGGGTTTTGGCAGCACTGAGTGTATTTCCAGGTTTGGGGATAATTCTCTTTATGGGGATTTTGGGATCAGCCAGGGGCTGGGATTGGCCCCAGGGATAAGCAGCTATTTGTGTGGCTTGGCTCTGCTGGGAGACCGAGACATCCCTGATTAGATTAGTTTTGCACACTGAGCTCTGCCTTTTTTTTTTTTTTTTTTCCTTTTCTCCCTCCTAATCCCATGCCTGTTATTTTGGATCTGCTGAAAATAACAGGTCTTTGCCCATTTGGGAGGTGGGCTTGTGCAGGGGCAGAGCCTGGCTGTGTCTCAGCCCTCCTGCTTTCGCAGCTGAGTGTTTGGGCACACACAGCTTCGGTGCATGGGGTGGGGGGGTGTATATGGGAGCCAGAGCCACATAATTTAAATTATTTTAACCTGTAGCTTAGCCACTCACTTTAGAGGCTTTTTAATTTTAAATGGAGGCTTTACACATGTGCCTGTTTGCCCCAAGGCTCTCAACACATGCTCAAAGCCTTGCTGACTTGCTGGACAAATGCTGATTTAGTGGCTTTAGTGAAGGTGCTTGCTCAGGCTCCCTGAAATGTCACCAAGCAGCTCGAGCGTGCTGGGGACTCTGACCTGTTTTCTGATGGGGGGGAGCTGTGGGCTGGCGCTGGTACTGCTGAGATGTGCGAGAGGTTTCTAAGGCAGGTGACAAGGGTGCCAGATGTGGAGCCCTGGGGCCGAGGTGGTCGGCACCCACCTGGGAGAGTGCTGGATCTGCTGAGGATCCATCCCAGCCACGTCCCGGCTCAGCCCTTCATCACTTCTGGGAGCTCCCTGGGGACAGCTCCTGTTGGTCACCGGTCCCTTGTGTCCCCTCCAGCAAGGTGAAGGTCTGCCTTGCGCTTGTCCGTTCTAGGAAGCAAAGCAGAGGCGATCTCATGTGTAGCTTCATCAAACAGAAACTGATGTTGGATTTGATTAAAAGATGGGAAAGAGGCTGAGAAATAATCGAGCCTCCCTGGTACCCATCACCCCGGGCACACCCGCGGGGCGGCTGCAGCGCCGGTGCCTCCCCAGTGCCCCGCAGGGCTGTGGGACAGGATAAAAGCTCTTGCATCGTGTCCTTCAGGGGTTGAATCTTGGCCTGGTAATCCAGAAATCCCATCTGCCCAATCTCTGGTCGGGCAGTTTCTCTGGGAACTTGCTGCAGGTGAGAGCTGGGGGGGCGGGGAGTGGGTGGCCGCTCACTCTGTGCAGGGCTCTGCAGCCACGGGGCTGAGCATCCTGCTCGGAAAGGCTGCGGCTGCTGTGGGCTGTTGTACTGCAAGTTATCATCATGCAGATAGTGCAGCGCATCCCTGCTGCATCCCTGGCGATCTCTGGCCTCAGTATGATTTCCTCTGGCCACTTTTTGAATATGATTTTGAGTGATCAGCATGTGAATCCACAATAAGAACAATAATTAAGTGCCACTTCCACAGCCACAGGGTTAGTTTCAGCCATCAGTGATGGCTTCTTGAATGTCTGTACTCCTGGATACTCTTTTGTGATTTTCTTCAAATGATTTAGTCCCAGTTCCAGCGCAGTTACATTTAAATGGGATTTGTCCCAGCCTGATGGGCTTGTGCTGACGTTGCATTTGATCTTGCCGGGTTGCCATGGTGGTGATGCTGACCCAGAGCCACGTGTGTCGCAAACACGGTCCCCAGAAGCTTCTAAGATGCGTACAAAGTGTAGGTTGTTCTTGAATTGCTTCAAAAAACCAGGATGAGACAGAAGATGCAATGATATATTGATAAATTAATCTGTCCCTGCTGGTGTCCTGGGCCAGGTTCTCATTTCCAGCCTGCTGGAATGAACCCAGAACAGACCATGAATGGCACTGGAATTGCTCCTGGATTTGCATTTGTTTGGTTGAAGCTACAGCCTGTCGCTAGTTTGGGCTAAGTCTGTCTGTCAGCATCTCGGGAGAAGTGAGAGCATCCAGGGCAGAAGGAGCCACCCAAATACTTTTTTGCAAGATGGAATCTGATCTCTTTGAATTCACCAGAAGAGAGGCAGTTTGCCGTTGGTATCTTCTGGCTCAGGTTCACTGTCACAGAATCCAACAGCCTGAGCATCAGAAGTGCAGTGCATGTGGGTGAGACGGCGGGAGGGTGGGATGCTGGGATGGAGAGCAGCCACAGTGGCTTTCCTGGGGTCCGCGTTTCTCCTCCCAGCGTGGAGGGATGCAGGAGCCGGTCTGCGGCCACGTGCTGACTTTCTTACCAGACGGGTGCCTTGCCACGCTCCCTAGTTTGGCACGTGCTGTCTCTCCCCCTCTCCACCCCGGATTTCTAAAAAAGCTTTGCCATATGCTGTAGGAGCTATGGGCCATAGGGGATGAATCACAGCTCCCACCGCTGAAATGAGGCAGTCTCAGCCTGGATCTTGTTGTTGTCAGTAATATACGAGTGTTCAGGGTGATGGTGTGGCGGTCGGACCAGTGCCGTGGGGTTGGGGTCAGGCTGGGAAGGTAACCCCAAAAGAGCAGGGTCAGACTTTTAGCATCCCTGGTCCTGTGTGAGGTCTGGTCCAATGGCAGTTGAAGCCCTGTGGGCTTTGCTGGGGTTTGAGTCAGACCACAGGGTCAGGGGTGTCCTGCAGCTGGGTGGAAATCCATCTGCTGCCCCTATTTCATGGGTTTTCACAGTCCTGGAGAGAAAATCACACATGGGTGGCAAGCTCACCTCTATACGAGCCTCAGCATTCAAAATTTCACCAAGCTTTTTGATGCAAAACTGCATCTGACATGTCCCAATTCAGGGCTGTGTGGGTTACAGCAGTTTTGATGAAATCTGCTTCCCCTCCCTGGTCTCCATGGGTCTGAGAAACCAAGCGTGGATGTTGGTTCTAAAGCTGATCCTGAATTTCACCCCAAACCTGTATTGGTTGGAGGTTTGGTGTTTTTTTGTTTTGTTTTGTTTTGTTTTTTTTTTGGGGGGGGGCCGGGTGGTGGTTTGTTCTTTTTTAAGCAAGTGATGGCTTGGTTTGTTTTTCATATTATTGCCTCCAACCATCTCTGTGTGGCCAGGAAAAAAAATAGAACTGGTTTACTTTCCAGCTCCTTTGCCATTGTCCAGATTGTTATGTGATCTGAATTTGGCCCAGTGGCACCTTTTTGCTAAGTGAAGGCTCCAAGGTAAGATCAAGTAAGACCCACAGCTGGATGCGATGAGGAGCTGCGGGCAGGGCCATGGCAGTGCTGCCCGGGCAGCAGCCGTACAGAAAGCTGATCTACAGCAAGGACTTCCCTTGCTGGAAGCGGTAGGGATGGTAATGGATCACTATTTATTAGCATTTTCTTCACTTCGTTCAAGGATTAGTTGCTGGCAAGGGACTAGTTTCCTGGCTGGAGTAAAACAAATGACAGTATTTTGGATAAGATGCCCCAGGTGAGAAATTGCAGCCAGAGGTACAAAAACACCAGGAGCTGCAGCAGAGAAGGGATGGGGAAACAAACCTAAAACTAATACCTGACCAGGATCTTTGCAGAAGAGAGAGGTAAGTACATGCACAACATAAAGAATCCGTCATTCTGCATGGAGAAATGCCCAGAGTGAAAAGTCCCGGTGAGACAGGCTGTACTGGCGAGCAAGCCCAGAAGGATGCAGCGCAGCTGTCAGGGTGCAGTTGGTGGCTGAGGAACAATAAAGCCGTTTCCTCTCTAGTTCCCTGAACTGCCCTTGCAGTGATTTATTTTAGTTGAAAGGTTTGTCCCTGCTAGCTGATTTGGTGAACTGGGTTCACTGCCAATGACTGACTTCTCATGGAGACAAATTCCCCACTGATTTACTTCGTGCCCCTTCACTGACTTCCCTGGCAGTGCCCAGGGTGTGGAACAGCACAACTCCCACATGCCAGACCAAGAAAGTTCCCTGTTTTCATCACAAAATGCCTTCTGCGATACTAAATATACAGCTTAAAGACAAAGTCTAAAATCACTGTTATTAAGCCATGACTGCTGCTGGCCTCTGCCTTCTCTTGAAGGTTATTGATTGCCACCCTGGATAGCAATTTTTCCTGTTTGGGCTTGCTTTCTCCCCAGGCAGCTGAGTTCCTGGTGCCCAGGGCATGGTGCACATCAGCTGGGGTGCAGCGTGGGGTGTCCTAGGGAGGACGTGGTGGCTCCTGTGACAGCTGGCTCGCCTGGTGCCACTCACCTCCCTGCGGAGCCAGAACACTGTGCGATGCCGGGGGCTGCAGCAGTGCTGCTCTGTGACCCGAGGGCGGTGGTTACCATCCCTTGCACACACCCTGTGGAGAGCTGGTGGTTCTTTTTCTCAGGAAAGCGGCTCAGCTTTCTGCTTTGCCTGAGTGCTTCAGCACAAGCTGGGCATCGGAGGAGCTCGTAGGACGAGTTACAGATGAGGACTGTGATGATGCACACTCTGCTCCTCGCAGCACATCTGCACATGCACAAACAACATTGCGCTCTTGGTTTTCTATTATGCTCATTTTGAACGTGTAATTTCCCGATGGCTCTGGGTGTTTGGTTTTTCCATTAGCCCAGACAGGGCATCCTCCAGTGCCACCAGAAACCAAATGAAATGCCTGCCGGCGTAAGCAAATCTGCGAGACGTGATGCTCTGTGTTTTGCAAGGCAGACGATGAAGATCCCATTTCCACGGCAGGTTGCTGTAATGTTTGTTGCTGCTTGTCCCCTGGCAATGCTGCTGAGGTCATACTGGGGCTACCGGCCAAATTCAGCCGGGGTGGAAGCTCTGGGCTCTCCTAGGCTTTGCAGAGGGTAAGGCAGAGCCTGCTGCATCCTTGTCACTCCTGCCAGCGCTGGAGCAGTGCAGAGACTTTTAAGGAAGCCCAAAAATCAGTGGTGCTGAGCCATTTCATGTGCTGCCAAAAGCAGCTTCCAAGTGTCACTGAGGCTGCCCACCATGGGAGATGCCTGTGTCCCCAGGCTGGTGGGTCCCCTGCGTTGCAGTGGGGTTACCCCAAGGTTCCCTCATGGTGAGGTTGCCCAGTGATGCCCCGGCTTTGCATCCCTGCGGGTTCCAGCTGGGCACCCCGAAAGGGGAGCATTGGCTCTGCTCCCCCTGAGGGGACAGCAGCACCCGCGGGGACCTTGTACAGATGCTGGCCCCTGGGCAGTGTCCGGCTCCTGGGCGGTGTCCAGCCCCAGGAGCTGCTTCAGCAGCGTCGAAAATACCAGGAAAAAGGAGGGGAAAGGATGTGACTGCAGGGGAGCTGCAG
>NW_010146936.1:0-280 GCF_000699245.1 Pterocles gutturalis
CGGCCATGAGCGCGCGGCCGCTGTCGCTCTACGCCAGCCCCTGGACGTCCCCGACCTGGATGAAGACCAGCGAGTCCTTCGTGGGGAAGGGGACGCTGAAGGGACAGGCAGGGGACAAGTACCACAAGACCTGGGCCAACTACTTCATCAAGTACGGACCCCCAGGATGCGTCCCCCAGGATGCTTGAGGACCGCAGGGAGCAGGTTGGGGTGGGCAGCCGGGAGGCTGATGCTGTGTCCCCCCTGCGTCCCTGTCCCCAGGTTCCTGGACGAATATGCC
>NW_010146936.1:398-652 GCF_000699245.1 Pterocles gutturalis
TGGGCCCTGCGCTGGCTAACAGCTCCCACCGCCACGTGCGCCTCATCATCCTCGATGACAACCGGCTGCACCTCCCGCACTGGGCGCGAGTGGTGAGAGCGGCGCAGGGCCCACCGGCACTGGGGAAGACCCCCATCCCGTCCCTGTGGAGGCTCGGCTGCTCCGTCCCCCAGCACTGGGGCTGGGGACATGTGGGACATGGCAGTGGCCAACTCTTGTCCCCGCCAGGTGCTGGAGGATGAGGACGCGGCTCC
>NW_010146936.1:664-1240 GCF_000699245.1 Pterocles gutturalis
CTGGACTTCATTGGCCCCATCCAGGACACGGTGGTACCCACCCACGAGCTCTTCCCCGACTACTTCATCCTGGCCACCGAGGCGTGCATCGGGGCGCACTTCTGGGAGAGGAACGTCATCCTGGGCTGCTGGGAGCGGGGGAACCGGTCCAGCCACAGCATCCTCACGGTGAGGCCCCCGTGCCGGACCCTGGGGGAGGGCTGCCGGGACACCCCTCCTCCCGTCGGCACCCCGCTCCTTGGGCCATCCCCTTGCAGAACCTGAACCACTTTGTGACCGGTTGGACCGACTGGAACCTGGCGCTGGACCTGGAGGGGGGCCCCAACTGGGTGAAGAACTACGTGGACAGCCCCGTCATCGTGGACGGCAGCGAGGGCGTCTTCTACAAGCAGCCCATGTTCTACCACATGGGGCACTTCAGGTGGGTCGGGACCCCAAAACGCTCTCAGCCCCGCAGGCTGAAGCTCTGTGGTTGCAGCAGCAGGGTGGGTGTGTTGGGATGGGAGCTCTGCCGGGGTCTGACTCTCGTCCTGGAGTCGCTTCTCGTGCCCGTGCAGTAAATTCATCCCTGAGGGC
>NW_010146937.1:0-472 GCF_000699245.1 Pterocles gutturalis
AGCCAGCAATGTGCGCTTGCAGCCCAGAGGGCCAACGATGTCCCGGACTGCATTAAAAAAGGGGTGGCCAGCAGGGAGAGGGAGGTGATTCTCCTCCTCTACTCTGCTCTTGTGAGACCCCATCTGGAGTACTGTGCCCAGGCCTGGGGTCCCCAGCACAAGAAAGACGTGGAGCTCTTGGAATGGGTACAGAGGAGGCCACAAAGATGATCAGAGGGCTGGAGCACCTCTCCTGTGAAGAGAGGCTGAGGGAACTGGGATTGTTGAGCTTGGAGAAGAGAAGGCTCCGGGGAGACCTCATTGCAGCCTTCCAGTACTTGAAGGGAGCCTATAAACAGGAAGGGGAGTGACTGTTTACAGGGGTTGATAGTGACAGTACGAGGGGGAATGGTTTTAAACTAAAGAGAAGGGAGATTTAGGTTGGATATGACAGAATCACAGAATGTTAGAGATAAGAAGGGACCTCGAAAGC
>NW_010146937.1:545-15643 GCF_000699245.1 Pterocles gutturalis
AGCGGCTCTAGTGGTTGGCAAACCTGCCCACAGCAGGGGGGTTGAAACTAGATGATCTTTAGGGTTCTTTTCAACCCAGGCCATTCTATGATTCTATGAAGTACTACTTTTAAATGGACTACTGAAACTGCAGGAAACTTGCCAAAGCCACCAAATAGACCTTCCATCAGATAGCATCATGAAAGAACAGGTAATATGACTTACAGGCCGATTCTGACAGTGACACAGAATTTGATGAACAGCTTTATAACTGAAACCAGTAAAAACTGACTGATCCAGTGGACAAAGAACATGTCATTCATGTACGGGCCCAACTCTAGAGATAACAGAAGTGTTTTGTGGTATTGCTGACGGACCACATCCTGTGCTTTAGGTGCCATAAAAGCATAGGCAGTAAGATTTTACCAAAGTAATAGCTTTCTGACAATGTTACCTGGATACAGCTGTTTTGTTGGGGCACTCAGCTGTGCAGTTTTTGAAACTCTGTAGGCGACATCTGATCCTTTTGAATCCCTTCTGTTTGTGCAAAATCCTGCTGTTCTTGATACTCCTTCTGGTGAATTGTGAAATTCTAATGCTTTTAGCACATCAACAGGTTCAGCTGACAAAGAAAATAAAACAACAAAAAATAATTACTCATCTTGCATCTCTACAATATGCAGCTTCTAAAAAGGATATTAATTTCATTGCAAAAGCGTATGTGTAATCACAGCAGTAGCTGCATCCTATTTTGATTTATGGCAGATTAATCCTATGTCAGAATATAATTGCAACAGGATTATTCATTTCTAAATACATACGAGTTATCCCATCCAATGTAACTGTTATGATCAGATTTTCAAACTACTTTACTACACACTGAAAATCGCTGTTTCCCAACTGCAGAGAATCTTGGTGATTGAAACTTACAACATATTCTTTTAATAAGCGATTTTAGAGAAGTGAAACAGATTTTAAAAGTTTACACTAAAGTTTCAGAAGCATTCAGTCACTAGTACTCTGCTATCAGAAACTCATCTGTTGCTAACATTAAAATATATTCTGATCACATTTGACTGCTTTCTCAGACACAAAGCGATAAGGAAGAAGCTAATCTCGTTTCTCATCCAGTTGGAGAAAGCAAAATGTACCTGCTTCCCCTGCGAGGAATGAATGGACTGAATCACAGTCTTTCATTGTCTCCAAGTTAAATACAAATGAACTTATTTTGCACTTTGGAGCCCAAGCACAACCAGGTTTCCTTTATGCTCAGTGTCTAACAATTTAAAGTTGAAATCCAGAGCTGCTACTGCACTGATATTGATACAAAATTATTAAAAAAATATTAAAAAAATATACACACATAAAAGCCAGCAACAGAGCTTTAATCTATAAAATTTCACCACGGCAAAAAGGCCAAGTACTGGCAGTGAGAGAACATAGTTTGCATACTGCATATCTTTTCTCTTAGAAAAAATTAAGGTGTTAATTCTCACACTCTCTACAGATCACAGCTTCCCCTTTTTTTTTTTTTTTTTTGAGTGGAAACAGAAGTTCAACAGACCATTTTTTCACTGGGACTATCTGCAGTTTTTATGTTGGCAAACTCATAACCACTTTATCTGGAAAGACAAAGTTTTACATTACTTTCACTGTTAAAGTTGAGAAATGTGTTTGGTCAATCTGACCCTTCTTCATGTCTCTGAACTGCATTGTGGCATTAACTATAGCTAATTTATTCTCTGTTATTATTCATTTTATGTGCCAAAAAATATCAACTTAAGACCCAAAATTCACTCTGTGTGAATATTCAACTATTTGAACAACTATTTGTAAATGACAAGTGAAAGCATCTAAAAACAGGTAAGAGATATTCTAATTAGAGTCACTGACAGAAACACCTCTACCTTCTTTTTTTTACTATTTGTACAGTTCTAGGCAGCATTACTACTTTTTGTCACTGTAATATCTCATACATCACTTTAGTATATTCACTGTCAATAACAGATGTGAACAAAGTTAAGTTCAACTAATGCATCCTATTCATCTCCTGGCATTGCCAAATACGAAGAACTTGGCTTTGTGGTTAAACCTATCTTTGAATAACACCAAAAGTTTATTCTTTGAAAAACAAACTCTGAGGTTTTCTCAGTCAGCCTAGAATGCACATAACTTCTTCTGTCTTAAAATATATTCAAAAGAAAATGCTTGTGAGCTTCTTGAATATTTTTTCACATCATGCAACTTCTCATTTCCTTTTTCCATCAGGATCATGTTATCAAATACAAACCCAATAGCCAATGCTTGTTGCAAGCCCATACATTTTGAACGAAAGCTACAGTATACACCTGAATTTACGTAAAATCTATATATCCTGCAGATTCAAGAAATTATGTTTAAACATTCTCAAAATAAAAGTTTCAATATTGTGCAAATTCTGAAACATTATTCTTACCTCTCTGTTAAGTACTGACTAAACAATTTTAATGGATACGATGCATTTTATGTAGGTATTCCACACAATTCTAAAATTACTACCATACTGAAGGAACTGCCACAATTTTTTTTCTGGTAAATGATGGCTACTTTTGCAGTACCTATAATAATTTGAACCAGTAAAATAATACAGAATCAGTCACTGGAAATATTAGTAAAAATTCCAAGTCACTGTATAAGTCAACCACTGCTACATTCCTTTTCCTTTGGTCTTTTCTATAATTTGTACCAGATTCTTCATTATTTTTTAGAATAATGGTTGTTCTTTGCCTGGCTGAGTAGGAGAGTATTCATACATAAAAAAGATTATTCATTACTCCCCGCTAGTTCTATTGCAAAAATCTTCCAGACAAGAAACAGAATAATAATAGAAGAGAACAATCTTCAAACCACAAATTCCAAATAATTAGAACAAACATATCATTAACAGTCCATAGATGACATTTATTTCCTCCAAGTGTGATTCAAAACACTTAAATAGCAAAAACACTAGTCAGCTTACAAGGACTTCTAGAAATATAAATTGTTACAGAAATGACAAGTTATATGAAGTAACTTATGCAAAAAAGGTAATTAGTCCATCTCCAATCATAACATGGCTGACTTAGATCACAAGTAACAGAAACTGCTTCCCTAATTTGTACAAAAGATTTCAGACACCTATTTTGACCGATAGTTAAAATTCTTTAGAAGTCTTTAGATAAATCAGGCAGGAATGTGTACAATTTAATACGGTTCTTTACAAAAATTTGCTTTTGATAGAAACCTACATATCACCCAGTCTGTGAAAGAGTGAGTTTGCGCCTGTTCCTCATGTTTTTGCAACATTCTTGTGTGCATCATTATTTAATCTGGGCTCAAGCCTCATCAAATGCTCAGATTAGGATGCAACCAATCCTGTATTTCAGCTGGGAGGTAGCAGGCCTGGAAGTCTCCTCACAGCTGTTATTGCCACCTTCCAGCTGAAAACAATGCTCACTTTGTAAAGCACTTCTCTCCTCACTCCTCCTGTGTCATGCATAGAGCTATCATATACTGGGGTTTCTGCAGTAACATCCTCTTTTTTGGTAGTGGAAATTTTGTCTTGGTGAATTTCAGTATTTTTTTTTACATTTTCTGGAACAACGGCAACCTAGTTGGAGCGAGTTGGCAACATTCATGTCACCCATACATTGGCAAATCCAGGGTCTCTCACAAGAACTTCCTTACGCTGCATAAAGCAGCTTGCCTAAATGATTTTACCTTCTAGTTTAATTTCCTTGGACACTTCTCTCATAAGAGAAGTAAAGAAAACTGCAAATTAATGATACATGATGTAATGCTTTTGCATCCTTCCAATTTGGTGCTAAGATTTAAGCTGGCAAGGAAATAACCACCAAATAAGCATCATGCAAACACCAGTTCACCAGTTCTTGGTGTGCAGTTAATTCTCCTTATGAAATTTAAGACATCAGCTTTGAAAACTCAACTCAGTTTGCCAAATTTGACAAAATACAAGATCCAGAGCCTGAAAGTGGGTCCCTTCATTCAGATGTTCATGGCCACACCGCACTGCTGCTTGAAGGCCACCTCCTGCACACAAGCCAGACAAAGCCACAAGATAACCCTTTGAAAAGAAGCCTGTGTTCATCAGGACAAGCCTGCATGTTTCAGATGAAGCTCTCCTGAGTTTCAGACTGCAATCAAAAAGCAAGTTTCCACTGTGCTACTTTCTTACAGACAGAGAACCAACTGCAAGGGGATCATTCCGCTCCCTAAATGTTATAGTGCAAAGCTCAACAGCATATGTCCTTGATTCAAAAAGTTCAGAGAGACATGCAACTTTCACTGCCACTAACAGACTATCGAAGTAACAGACAGAGGAGAGGGGTTTAAAAGTGCTGGGAATTCTGGAATGGCAAAGGAGAATTCTTCAAAAACCTCTTTCTAGAAGACAGAATTGTGTGAGATGGGAACCTGAGTGTCCTAGTATCTTTCAAGACACCAAATTACTAATCATTTACCTCCAGCATAAGTTCCCGGTTTTCAAAATAAATACAGCAAAGACCCCCCAAAAAAGTTGTGGTGTAACATCTCACGACCAGAAATAACTTGTAAATTGCAATATTTAAAGTTATAGAGACAAATTCTGGTCTTCATTACTGTCGTATGACTGAAGTACATTCATTCGCTCAAAGAGCTTTCCACAGTTATAGTGGTATGGGTAAGAACATTTGGTCTAGAGCATTTCATATTAAATATAACATCTAAACCATACTTAATCTTTCTTTGCTTTCCCTTTAGCTTTCCTCCATAGGAATTAAATAGGAACCTTAGGGGGAAAAATAGACAGATTGACAGAAATATAAGATCTTCCAAGCTACTTCAAATAGTATTAATTCTGTGTAAAAGCATGTTAACTAAAAAGAAGAAAAAAAACTTCTGTCAACATATCTCTGCTGGAAATTAAAAGAATTCAGTAGAGTTAAGTAGTTGTAAACTGAATGCTAGATCACACTTTTACACTGACAGGTAAAAGTGAATTACATGAGGGAAACTTCATGTGTTTTCTGTTTGTTTGGAGAGGAGGAAAATGCATACAAAAACTGACTTCCAATTTTGGTTAGCATTTTCAAGCCTAGACTTCCTATGTATACAATAATACATTTATTTTAAAGGCTATGATGATGCATTCTATTCAGTGAATTAATAACCATATCTTTTAAAAATATAATGTGATTGTAGATTGAAAAAGAACCTCTGTAAAAATCTAGACTACATTTTGATCACATGTTCACAGTTTAAAATATAATAGATTTCATTTCATTCCATAATCTCTAAATTGAAATAAAATCTGTGATATATTATCTCTTTAACACTGATATTGATACTACACATATGGACCAAATTCTGACACCTTTATATTGCATTATACCTAACAACTACTGCCATTGTTCAATGTGATTTCTTCTGGAGTTAAGTAGAAGCTAGTGAAAACAGCAGACTCATTTCTCGTATGTTATAATGTCATAAACAGTGATTATCATAAACAGTCAGAGGACTTGCTTCATTCACTTTGACTTCCTGATAGTTTGAGCTGGAATCTATGATGTAATATGGCTCTCCCTTTCTCTCGGTGGAAGCTGTCCAGGGAGGAGCTTCCCAGGTGCCATAACAATACAGAGAAGCAAGGAGCTGAGAAACTGTACAAGAACACAGAAACTGAATTCCTTTGGACACACAGTCTGTGCTGATGACTTATTCACTATGTGACATGAGGCCTCCTTGTCTTAAGGATGACCTCAGTCTTCAGTATAAATGCTCAGCATTTCCACATCTCTGTATGGGAACGCTTCTTGCAGGTGACCACGTAACCCTAGGTGAAAGGATATACATTACAAAACAGGGACAAGTTGTATCAGATGCAAGAAAATTTGCATTGGAATGGTCAGGTCTGGTTCATATCATTTGGATTTAAATGCAAGGGCAGATGGCAATAAATGAGTGGCATTTAAGCACATCTTCTTAAGTTATAAAATATGTATCATGTATGTAAATGAAATCATGGCAAACAATATCTTAGTGACAGGCAGGCAATAAAATTTCTTGTTTCTGCTTCAGCAGCCAACATTAGAATTCTGCATTGTGATAAATCCCATCTAACCCTGCAAAGGCAAACTGTACAGAACACAGAAAAGATGGGTCAACAGTGCATCTAATGGCAGCAATGTCATCTTTGGAATTATACCAGCAGCAATCATTTTAGATAAAAAGGTAAAATCTATACATGTTATCTTTCTAGCTATAACAATGTTGTAATATTAACTATCTTTATTTTAATGACTTTGCATTTATTAGGTTTTTTTTTTTATTTATAGCAGATGCTTTTTTACAATTTTCTAGCTACTGACCAACTGCAGCAGTGATCCAAAACCAAAGGAAGTTCTCCACATAGGCCTACTCAAATCACATAGGTTTATTCAAATCCATCTAGTGAGTGACATTAATGTAAATGCTAGGTATGTAAATGTTAGGCCATTAACACACCGAAAATAGTGCTGTATTGTTTCGTGTAAGTAGAATGTTCTGACCCATATCACTCTAACCAGCTAATGCGCACATATTAATAAATTTACACTTAAACATATGAAACACTTGGGCTCCTGTTTCTTAGCATACATATCAGCTTCCACTCACAGTATCTTACTGGCAATTTAAGTCTGTTGCTGTCATAAATGTCACTCAGTATTTTACGTCTTACTCAGATCTTAAGAGGTCAAACATCTAGAGTGGTCCTATCACAGATGTATGCAGTGGTCCCTAGTAGTCTTGGAATACATGCAGATTGAAAAGATACTCTTCCTCGAATTGAGAGTTCTTTTGCATGAATTTGATTATTCCTTAAGAGATAACCAAGGAAGTCAGAATGGACAACTGTCCTTATCTAGAAGGTCCCACACCTTGAATTTTCTTCTATTCTACACAGAACATGCTGCAAGCCACTTAGAAGCTGCAGTGAGAAATTAACACAGCCCTGACCCTTTTTAGATAGGCTGTATCAGTATCGACATTTGTTCTCCTTCTATGAACTGTAAAGCAAAACATTTTTAATGCAGTTAAAGGTGCTGGTGACTAAGGACCAAACAGTTCAAGACAGACTTTTATTGAAGATACACTATACAGAGGAAACAATCATCTGCATTTTCAGAAGGAAGGATTTTGCTGCCAGGCCTCAAAGTGTAACTCCTGGGCCTTAGTCTCTTAATTTTATGAGAGAGCTCAAGCACAATGATCCTTTCCTATTTAAAGGCTATGTTCACGTACATAATTTACAAGATGCTCCCAGATTGCATGCTGGGGGACATAACCTTAAATACAAATAATAACAAAACCCAAGGAAAAAATAAGGCAATATTCATTACTTTATAGATATACTTTAGCAAACTGAGGTGCAACTGTTTGCTGTACTGTTAATAATTTTGGTAACTGTGGCTTTTCCTTTTTCAGATATAAACAGTATTTTTATAATAAAGAGTATTATATATTTCCCAGATATAATGACCAGATAACTTCTTGTGTTATAATTCTTCAGCAATGCCTTTCTTTTGGTTAACGTGAAAGTGAAAATTTATCAGTGACGACTCCACAAACAGCCTGTAAGAGTTACAGTCAATAACTCATAATTGGTGAGACAAAACCCTGGAATAGAAAACAGGTTAATTTGCCCGAGTAAAAATAATTATCTGAGAAATTTAGGAAGACTAATGTTTCTAAATTACTATTATTTTACTCCATATTTTTCCATGGAAATTTGTTTAATTGTGCCAGTAACTTTTATTCTAGTAATCTGTTCCAACAGAACCACTGCAAAACTTAAAGAGTGTTGAAACATTACTCTACAGTTCTAAATTGAGTGGCTTTTTAAAGTTTAGTGAGCTTTATTTCACTGTGACAGATCACTTAAAGAGTAGAAGCTATTATAGCCTGGTAGGCTAAAATATGTCTATTTGGTGGGTACTGATGAAGAGCCTCCTTATACTTGCGGAGAGGACTTTCAAAAATAGGCCTATGGTTAGATTTCCAGGTATACATTTAAGAAGTTAAATAGAAGGTACTGGCTGCTCCACAGTTTTTTGAAACGATGCTACTTATTAAAGGCATAATAGCCTGCAGTTATTTAGTTAAAGTTTTGAACCTTCATAACTATAAATGCTCTCCATGTATTCTATAAGAGGGTAAAGATAAAAACTACTACAATGAAGGTTTCTGACTGACACTCATTAGATGATCCAAGGCTTAATGAATGTAAGAGGTGAAAATATTTTCATCAACAAGAACTGATATGAAGGTGTAACTAGTCTTCAGTTTCTGCTGACCTCTCAGAATAGTTCTGTCTGGCCAAAAAAAGTGAGAAATATTTTTCTTTTAAAAACAATCTTACAGATTGTGTCAAAGTTCTCCTACATAGGTTTATTTTAGCTACCATTTGTCAAGCTGTTTAAGCAGTTCTACTGTGAAACCTGATAACTTTTCCTCTCCTTGCATTCCTTCTCCCAGATTATTACTCCAGCTTCTAATTGTATCGACAATTAGCAAGCAGATTAGTTACCAGCTAGACCTAAGTTTGCTAGAGCAGAAAGAGTAATAAACGTTGCCGCTTTGCCAAATTATCAATAAGGAAGTGTTAGAATCTGGATTTGTTATTTTGTTGACCTTTAGGATACAGTACAAGACCCATCTATTACTAGAAATCCGTGCTATTTCTAATGTGGTAGGAATATTTTTGTTCGTGTTTTACCCTTATACACTTTTACTTATTGTGGGCAGGTATGAGGGATATCTTTAAAAACAGAAATACATATAAGTAATTATTATTGTCTGTACTTATTAGTTTACTGTGTTCTTCATCTGTTAAGCATTAATACAGTAGTAAACATCCAAGAGCAGGAATTTAAAAGCATGTTATGCCCAAAATGCTTCACTGAGCTTCCCAGTTTTCAGAAAGAATGGATTCTACTACCTTCCCACTGCAGGCTCTAGTCTCTGTATCCCAGGCAATGATTCCCTGCACTTCTGCCATAGGTGTCTAAGCACCAGAAAAGGATCAGACAGTCTTCTGTCCTTACCGTTTCCTACTGGCTAGCTCTGGTCAGATCTGCACTTCCTCCGAGGCTTTTGGGATTGGCAGTCTGAGAATCGCCTGCCTCCCAATTCCCCACTGAGATCCCAGACACGTAACAGAAGACTGTTCCGGGAATAAGCATCAAAAGCATCGGTTCTGCAGTGTCCCTTGTGAAGGTTCCAATATTTTCATAGAAGTTAACCAAAGGACTTTACAGAACTGGAAAACACAAACTCCCTGTTTTGTGGGCTGCAAAATGGAGTTACAGAGCATCTTCCAGGCACAAAAATGAAACCAATTAAGCTGCTTAAAGTAATTACATAATGCTCCTGAAAAATCAAGCTTTTTTTTTTTTTTCTAGGTAGCTAAATATAAATTTATGAGATTGTGCTCCTGAAAATCAAGCTTTTTTTTTTTCCTAGGTAGCTAAATATAAATTTATGAGATTAACTGAATATATATTGCCCATGTACATACTTCTAGAGACATATTTCAAGGTTGTTTTACCTGCTAAAAATTTTCCTACAAGTTAGCTTTTAGAGAAATTATGCAGTTGGGATCTTGGCTGGCGACATTTTTAGAAGAAGGTGTTATTGCAGTGAATTATGTAGTTGGGATCTTGGCTGGTGACATTTTTAGAAGAAGGTGTTATTGCAGTGCTTTCATATTTAATGATTACAAGAACTAGAGATTATCCAGATGCATACAAGAATGCTTTAAATGGCCTATGATTGACTACTTCACCAATAGAGAGCTTATGTGAAGCTGCTCATAACTGGCTACTTCTGTTTCCACACAAGTTATTTGGAAACTTTTCATTTACTTCCTATGCTGCAAAATCTACTAGATACATAATAGTATTTAAAAGACAAAAAAAAAAAAAAAAAGACAGCCTATGAATACATGGGAAGCATTTTTGATACCAACTACTAACTATATCTCTTTTTAAAGACCAATCGCTAGCACTTATGCAGCAAAAAAGAAAAACACCAAAAAAACCCACTCAAATGCCATATTGAAACCAGTGGAAAACTTGCCTATACACAACTATACACTCAGATCTTCGATATGGTTAGCTTGCAGGCTTATTTATTTACTGGAAATATTCAGCAAAAAATAAGAATAGTTCTTTCTGGTTTTGTTATGTTGCACAATTCTGGAGTGTAACCTATATTTTGAGACTGGCATTTCATATTTGCTTTATATATTTTACCACAAAATGTTACATTTTTATTACTTAAAATCTTCATTGAGACTAGATAGGTTGTATTTTTATCAGTTGTTCAGCAACATTGACTACAATCAAGCACTAAAAACCTGATCTTGACTCCATAAAATCTTTTACTTGTTACCCACAAAAGACTAGGCCAGTCCCTCATCTGGTGCAGATCTGTATCGATCCATCAGTTTACAATATTTTCACATCTGTCTCAATACTTCTGTGGAGTTGTTCCTATTTTACACCACAGCAGACTATATCAGAATTGCAGTCCAAGTGTGAAACTATGTTGAGGCCTCTGCTAAAGACTCAGAAATTTCTTTTGTACAGACAGTGGAGACAGTACTTCCAACTGTTTCCATCAACAAAACAGGTATCAAATTCTTGGAGCATCCTGTTTCTATCACCAGTTCAAAAAAGACACAGTCATGAAATGTTCATTGCTACGGGAAGAGACAAGGTGTTCCCTCAGCAACTAAACATGAAAGAAATTGAGCCCACTTAAAAGCTCTGTTGATCAAGGTATTTACTCAGACATAATCCCAATAGACTTCAAATATATCTTCTAACAATGACAAATGTGCAACATTTGTACATTTTTCAGCTACAAGCATAGAAAAAAAAAAGCAAAACATAGCTAAGGACAAGATTTACAAATGTTGCCATTTAAAGGAACCCTATTTCAGAGGTATTATCTATCTCCCTTTTGAGAGCAATGCAAGGGGATCAGACCCAGTTCTGTATCCTACTGATAGTAGCAGGAAATCTACTTAAACAGACAGCAAGGTTGTAAAACCTTGAATTTTATTTTTTTATAAACTAGAAATGTTTGATAACCCATTAGATTACTAAGATAATTGGAGTAGATACACAGGTAAGGGACAGAATAAGTAGAACTTAGACTACAGTGATACTTTAATAATGTGACCATAAATTGACCCATAACTCAGTTGATTTGAATTATAGGCAAAGCTTAGCTGCCAGTGACATTACTCACAGCAGGATCAGGATCTTCATGTTTTTAATCATATTTTACAATACATCTTTCAATTTGCTTCGCAACAAACACTTTGCTTCCATAACATCAGCTCTGCCAAATAGCTTCTATTCACATTCTGTATGCATTAACACTTTGACATACAGTGAAGTCCCAGACCGAGAATTTACAAAGGTTTTTATAACCTCTTATGTGTGATAATGTGCTAAAATAATTTAAGTTCTGCCAGAGTTTACTACTATTATAATAACAGGGTCAACAATTAATCCTTACATTTACAGTCTGTAAACCTGGTATTTAATACTGAGTAGTACAGTTATAAGCCCTTGCAACAGGCATGTGTGTCCATCTAATTCCTTTTAAGCCACTGCTCTCTATTGTGTCCATCCAGAGGGCAAGCCTTTATCACTGCATGAGACTTCACATTCTTAGAACACTAGAGATTTCTCCCAAGCTCTGCTTAATTTATTCCCCCCTATTATCGACAAATACTCAGAACAACAATAAATTAACCAATGCTTGGAGGATTTATTCTGAAAAGAAGCAGAGCGCTCTACAGAGAATAGAAAAGCAACTTCTTAATCTTGCTGGCAGATGGAAACCCTACTGTTCACCACTGTACAAAACAAATCCGGGAGAGACATAATTACTCCAGTGTGTTTTAGGTATAACTTCACTTCAGTGGTAATGTCATGGCTCTTTTATTATGCTGCAACCTTTAGAATTAAGGGCCCTATTTAGAGGAGACCAAATAACCTTGAGCAAGACAATTGCAAAACTGAGTATGACAAGTCCTTTCCTACATTTTACAATTGCTACAGACACCAATTTTAACAACTTTTTTCCTTTTCTTTTTAGTAATCAGAAAACACCATAGCACCAGGAAAGGTTTTATATCAAAGATTATTTTTTCCAGTGACATTCCAATAATAGGTGCTAGGCACAGAGATCATTTCAAGCCAAAACCACTGAATATTTGTGGGTATTCTGTATGTACTTATATACAGTTATATTTGTTAAGATATGCACAAAACTGAAGTTGAGAAACTTCCTTTCTGCAGAGTTAGTAAAACAGTAGCAGTTTCCTGCAGCCTGAATAGTTCCTTCTGGGATCCTTGTGAAGTCTCCTAAATGAAATGCAAAGATTCATGCTGTAGAGAATCTACTACGCATACCAGTCATTTTTCTGTGTCAGATGTCTGCTGCTGAAGTTGAAATAATTATTTTACCTTAGAAACAATATTTAAAAATCTACATTATATAGAAAAACAGACATACGCATGCAGGTCTCTCTTGCAATATACTGAGAAGACTGGACCGTTTCACCTGCTGATCCCTGGGACTCAGAAAAACTTCAGCTAGGACCACTAGCTGAATCTAGTGAAACTGTCCTTTGATTTAATCACTTTTGCTCACCTTCTGAATATTTATCTGAGAAGCCCCTGTACATTCTCTATTTCTGAAGGTTACTGGCATTTTGTTAAACTAAAATTAACACAAGAGTATTTCACTGCAAAATAAAGGAAGAATGAAAATGTTTATATTCTTTTTCAACCTTAAAAGTGAATTGTCAGTTAACCATATCTTCCCAGGGTAACTTACGAAGCAATTACAAATACATGACAGTGTTAAGGGCACATCCACAAAGAAAATTCTCCTTTTGCCATCACTAGTGGGCCCAGTTCTGTCTGCATTCCTTCTGCACCTAGAGCTCCCACTAGTTTCCAAGCCTGTGTGTGGGAAGCACAAGGAACCTTTGTATTTCCTAAGATGACTGTAAAAAGTATCTATTCTATATTAGAAACAAATTTGCTTGTCACACAGAAGGTCCAAAGTGTATTTTCTATTCATAGCCTCATAGCCTCATTTTCAGTAATGATTCTTAAATCTTTTTGCACTCAGATTAAGAGGGGGATTTCCATTTGCTTGAAAAAGCTTATAAATAATAATAAGACTGATTTTTCATTTCTTACCCATGAAATTTAAATCGGCATCACAATAGTGCATTGATGCCAGGCCCTTACAAAAAATTTATAGTGTTGAAGCCATGCCATTTCGACTAAATGAGTTTATTCATTCCAAACATATTACCAACAGATTTAGTATTAAAGGTGAGGAAGGGGAAAGGAAATCAAAGGATGTCTTTTAAAATACTGAATTTTGTTTACTTTAGCCAAGTCATAAAGCAAAAATATTTTCTAAAAAGAGCTGCTTAAGAGCTAGTGGGCACTGAGCTGACCAAATATGAGTCACTAGTTTTCCCATTCAGTTGCTTCTCACTTCTGTAACTTTTTCTGTCTAAAGAAGAAATAACTCAAGAGACCAATCAGATCTTCACACCCCACTTCTTGGTACTGTGAAAGACACCTCATACTTCTTTTTCTTTTTTGTGTTAAATAAAGAAACTTGGAAAAAAGTCAGGAATTTTAGGAATTTTTTGAGGTTTCTCTATAAGGAGTGGATTCTGTTGTCTTAAAAAGAAGTCACTGCTATATAATTAACACTTTATGTGAATACACCCTGTAATTTTCTTTACATTCGGGTAGTTTATGAAAAGGCAATTGAAGAATATAGGATTTAATTTCACAGAGTTTATAAGGGCAATGATTCATATTTTACCCAGAATTTTCTTTTAGTTGTGTTGTTTACCTGTTGTAATACACTATTTTATTTTATTCCTTGGTATTTTTCCTCTCTTACTTTCAAATATGAATAATTATGTGCTACTTTATCATTTAATTACTTTAAATAAGACTGGAATGCATAGAAGACAATTCAGAAATATCTCCCTTGTACTCCGTTAGGGAAATTAGGTCAAATTCTACTCCCTCTGTAGTCAATGGAAAAGCTCTGACTTCAATAACAGATCAAGCCCTAAGAACACAGCTCCCTGTAGTTCCTAAGCAAATGCCACACTGTATTTCAGAAAAGTTCAAGAACTAAGTTCTTTTCAGAATACTTCTACAAACACAAGAAGCCTGCAGTTTTATGTTTCTGAAATGTCCTTTATACAGAAGACTAAAGGAAAACCTTTTTAATATAGCTTGATAATTTTTATTAGAGTTACCAAAACCTAATGTCTACCTAATGTTGCTGAATATATTTCAGTAAGTACCAGATGGCTTCTGTTTATTTTTTCCCGGGCTGCTTGGGTTTCAATTTTCTTTTATCTTTTCATTTGCATCCAACTTATTATGTAAAGATAATCTACATAAATCCTACTTAATTAAGTCAGTTCTGCTGTAAATGGTCACATGAAAAGTGGCATAAGAAATCTATCATGCCTTTGCGGACAGTATTGCTTCTTGAAGAAATTTAGTTTCGACATAGTAACAAGGAGCTGAATCCTTGAAGCTCTGCGAGGTTAATTCACCGTGGGTGTAACTCCACTGGAGCCCGTGGAATTGCAACGGGGATGAAATCCGACCCCTTCCAGCCCGTCAGAAACGGGGCCAGCAGGGGGCAGAAGCCCTGACAGATCTGACACCGCCAAGGTTGTGCCCAGGTATACAGGGCTATAATGGAAACTTGTCACCTCACCGTGCTCCCTCTGGGATGCCTGTTGATTCAGAAAGTGGGGATTCAGATCGATAAATACCTCTTTAAAATAACAAATGAGTAAAAATTAAACCTTTCTTCTCGGAGAGGTAAACCCCTTCATGGATGTCAGACCCACAGGAAAATAAAAAACTCACTCCCAGCCAGACTGGCCCCCAGATGCGCCTGCGGGCTCTGGTGGCAGGGAGTGATGGAGGGAGGGAGGAAAAGGCAGCATTTCCACCCCTGGCAGGAGAGGAAAGTGCTCC
>NW_010146938.1:0-6764 GCF_000699245.1 Pterocles gutturalis
CTCTCCTCTGGACTCGCTTCAACAGGTCCCTGTCTTTCCTGTGCTGGGGAATCCAGAGCTGGATGCAGTACTCCAGGTGGGGTCTCATGAGAGTGGAGTAGAGGGGGAGAATAACCTCCCTCCACCTGCTGGTCACGCTTCTTTTCATGCAGCCCAAGACACAGTTGGCTTTCTGGGCTGCAAGCGAACATTGCTGGCTCATGTTCAGCTTCTCATCAACCAGCAATCCCCAAGCCCTTCTCTTCAGGGCTGCTCTCAAGCCATTCTCCTCCCAGACTGTATTTGTGCTTGGGATTGCCTCAACCCATGTGCAGGACCTTGCACTTGGCCTTCCTGAACTTCACAAGGTTTGCATGAGCCCACCTCTCAAGCCTGTCAAGGTCCCTCTGGGTGGCATCCCTTCCGTTCAGCATTACGACTACAGCACACAGCTTGGTGCCAGCAGCAAACTTGCTGAGGGTGCGCTGAACCCTGCTGTCCATGTCACCAACAAAGATGTTAAACCACACTGGTCCCAGTACTGACCCCTCCACAACTATATTCATCACTGGTCTCCACTTGGACATTGAGCCATTGACCACAAGTCTTTGAGTGCAACCATCCAGCCAATTCCTTATCCACTGAGTGGTCCATCCATCAAATCCATGCCTCTCCAATTTAGAGACAAGGATGTCATGTGAGACAGTGTCAAATGCTTGGCACAGTGTCACCTGTGCAGTGTCAATTTTTCATCTGACTGCATGTTTCAGCAACAATGAATGAGATTTCCATCCATGAAGGTCAACAGGGGGAAAGGAAAAAAGGAGAAAGTGAGAAGGCAGGACTAGTGGGAGGAGAGATAAAGTGGTTCAAATAACATTCTAAGTTTTTAAAAAAGGATCAGATATGAGAAAGAGCAAGAGAGCAGTAAGTGTCCTTTAAATAGTCCATGTTCATTTGGGCCATATTCACTTGTGATGTAGTACAAGATACAATTATACCATGTGGCTCAGCTTCCCAGCTAAGGACTGCATCTTCCTTTTCCAAAATGGATGTTAAATAAGTAAATGCAAGATGCTCAGGGCATGGGAAGTGCTCAAAATCTGACTGCTCCCCTTGAGTATTTATTTTGAGCTCTACTTGGTAGTGATTTTTGCAGCTGTTCTTCTGTAGCCTATGTGAAATCTGTTGATGGGTCTTGTTTTGGTCCTAGGGAGTTATTTGTCTGCATCCCACCCACAAAGATCCACACCCAGAGTCCTCAAAATGGAGTTTTTGTTGATAATAGCAAGGCTGAATGTACAAAAGAGCTTGAACTGCACTTCCAGCTCTTCACGTGGAGATTCACAGTCAGGGATGAAAAATACCTTCGGGGGATGTCACTTATCTGAATTCAGGTGTCTGCATGCAGCTGTACCTCTGGAATTTGAGCTCTGGTAACTACAGCTCAGTTCAGTTGCCTACCCATAGGCATTTAGTGCCATCTACAATATCTCAGGATATCCAGGACATCCACACAGGGCTTCCAAATGCAGTGCAGGATCACTGCATCATTCACTTCACCTTTGTTGCTGCCTTCTTTATTCACATGTGCAAGCTACTGACCACACCAGTGACAACACAAGTGATCTTAAAGGCCTTCTGAAGCCAAGCATCATCCTATCCGCATTAGGATGCCCCAGGGAAAGCCCCTCTCCTGCCTGCATCCCTGCACGCCCACAAGCTCCCTCACGGTACAAGCCCACCAGCACCCTTGTGGACACACGAATCAAGAACCTCAGTGTGCGTGGTGCCACCTTCTCACTGGGCCACCATGCCTCCCTGCTTGCTCAGACAGCTCCCCCTTGGCTGCCTCATTCGGGCCAGTGTCCTTTTGTTACTGGGAAGACAATGGTCTGTAAAAGGAGCCAGTAAGCAGGAGATAGCACACCAGTTTGTCGCACATGACAGGAATGAGAGAGAACAAATAGCCAACAGAGCTTGTTCGTGCCACTTTCCTCTGTAATCCTGGAAGGGGAGGCACTAAAGACTATTCATATCTAAAAAAAAAAAGGCGGGAGGGGGGGGGATGCCTAAAAGGATGAGCAACAATAAATAGATATTCATCCCTTTCCAGCACAGGCCTTAAGTGCTTTATTTACCTCTGGTGCAGAGGCACAAGAGCCAGAGAGGTACCATGCCTCTTCAGACTGGGACTGAGCATTTTAATGCATATGACTTCATTAAAGCATTCGATTAATACCAGAAAGGACCCACTTCAGCAGCTGCAATTATCACTAGGGCGACGGCATATTTAGGAAGAGTGATTTGGTAGGCCCTTAACATAATCAGAATAGATCAACCTACCTTGGAGAAAAAAAAAAAAAAAAGACATAGCTTTTAATAGACCCATGAGTGCACTACAAATATTTGTTTGTCCCATCCGTTCAGTGGGGACATGATGAGGTAGCAAGCAGAAGCGGGACAAGGCGGTGGGCAGGATCATTCAGCAGTGCACGCCTTGGTCCGTGGGGTGTTTGCTGTTGATGTCAGTGAACGGGGACTGGCACAGCAGACTCTCCATCAGCTCTGCAGAGCATCCCCAAGTCGGTGACGCATCCTGCTTACTGCTAGGAAACCCACTGTCCTTGCTGTGCTCAGAGGATGTGATTCAGACCCCAGGGGACTGTGGATCCAGAGGCACCTCTCTAAGGTCGTGCTGAGATCAAGCATGGCCCTGGTGTGGTCTCCTCAGCTGGGAGCTCACAGGTAGATGCCATCACTCCAGGCACAAGCATCCCTATAGGGCTCTGCACCCTGGCTCCAGCTCTTGTCACACCTGGGTCAGACCAAAGACTCCAAGTTGTGCCATCCACAAACATGGCCAATAGCAGATACCTGGAAAAGATTAGAAGAATAAAGCAATCCTACTGTCCCAGACCTCAGCAATTTGTGAACCAGGGACATCCTGAGCTGCGGATGATATCTTGACGTTTAACAATTCTCCACAGAACCATTCTTCCACAAATTTTCTCCTTCTTTCTATTTCATCCCCATTCTTCATCTCTCCCTGGGCTCACTACCACTCTCAAAAGCAATGAGGAGTTTTATTTTTTTTACATTTATTTTTTATGCCTTTGAGTTTTGGAGCCTTCAAATTAATGGTCCCAAAAATAAGTGATTATGGAAAGGAGGCTGAGAAAAAGAGAGAAGGGGAGGAAGAAAGAGCAAGAGGGTTAGAGGCAAGAGGTTGCCCTTTGGGAACTGAAGAACTCAGTGCAGATGATCTGAAGACCAATTTAACAGCCAAGACATTAGAGTGTGTATCTGTGTGTGAAGCTGAGTTTACTGGAAACTAGGACAGTGGTAATTTAGTTAGAAAATCCCTAAAAAAGGGATAATTAGGACCATATTTCCAAAAGGGCATTTTTTTAACAACCTCCTTAGGGAAGGGGAAGTGGAAGAGTACTTCACTTGGAAAACAAACAAAAAAAAACCCTACATGGAAATATTCATTGATCTCTGGAGGCTATTAGGTCAAATTAGGAGATGAAATCTGACCACTAAAGTGTGAAGCAAAGGGATTTTAGCCCATTCTAAGGGCAAATCTCAGTGCAGCTTGAATGTTAGAGCTTTCTGCCAAAGGTTTCTGCATGTACGTGTCACTGTAACAAACACAACTTTGTACAGATCTCTCTGCCTGTATACAGAGGCAAACATGTGGATGTAAGGCAAAGATCAATTTCTTTTATATTTACTTGCACCACTAATAATGTCAGTTTCTGTAATTCTCCCTGCCTCATTCTCTAGTATACATGACCTTTAATAAGCAGGACTTTCACGGTTTGATAGCAAGGACTATTGAAAAATGCAAGGAAATCCTGGCTGGATTAAATTTTTAGTCCATTTCATGTCCATCCACTGCTTACAGCCAAGTTGCATGTGGATCTGAAACTAAAGATGGCAATTTAGGAGGCAATTTTCTTGAATTGCAGGTACAGCAGGATGCAGAGGAAAGTAATGGCAGGATCAGGCACTTAGACGTGGCATAAATATTTAAGCTACCAGTTAGATTTAATGGATTTTCATTCATTCACTTTCTTTCCCTCTCTCATTTTTTGAAAAATACCCATGAAAAAGGAGAAAAAAAAAAAAAAAAAAAAAAAGAAAAAGAAAAAGGAAAAAACGAAAAGAAGAAAAAAAAGGGGGAAAAAAGGAAAAAAGAAAGGAGAAAAAGCAACAGGGCAACACCTTACCAATAAAGGGGGAAAATATTGGCTTTGCAGTGGAGGTGGTTTCCTCTCGTTGGAAGAAACATCTCATTGAAGCACCTGTTAGTGGGTGGGCAAGAGCTCCCAGAGATGCTGTTGCAAGGTCACCCCACTTACCATTGAGAAGACGCACCCTGTGAATAAGTAATGGAACAGGAAGGTCTGGGGCTGTGGCATTACTGTGGCTTTTATTGTCTGGATGGAGTTTGTGAACTGAGGGCTTTTCTCATCTTTCATACTTCAAAAGAAAACAGTACAAACAGCACTTCTTTGTATTTAATAAGGATTTTGTGCCTTCTGGATTCTCCTGCTGAGGATGTGGTATGAAAATGGGTCTTGCAAAAACTGCTAAGTATGCATCCCTTGAAAATCACATCCCTAACTTCTTATCATGGCATCTCAGACCCCTTCTGCAAAGCAGGCAGTCAAAGCATTTCAGAGTACCCACTGGATAATGGGGTTTCGCCCTCACCGGAGTTTGTTGACTGACTACCAGCTTCACATTCAGTCCCAGAGAATCCTGAGGCCACGAGTGGCTCCACCATGCAGGTAGCTGGAGACGGAGAAGGGCAGCACCCCTTCATCTGCTGGAGAGGCTGGGAACATCCCAGAGAGGATGCCAAGTATGTTGAGTTTGCCCCAACCATGATGGTGAATAAGGAATGAAATTCAGCAGCACTGGGAACCAGCAGTGCACCTCATGAATAGCTCCCATCTGTTGAGCTCTCGTCCTGTATTGGGAGCAGAAAAGCACCCAGATGCCACAGACACAGGATTTCTCACAGGACATTTCTCTGCTCACCTCTATCAGTCATTTCTGCAAACCTCAGCTGCTGTGAACGTGACCTGAATTTGAAATAGATGTAGTGGTCCAGAAACCTGGACTTCCAGATACAGGCAAAATTGTGTCCAAGGTGTGTGTGGTATTTCAGAAGACAGATGGATCTTCTGGCAGCTGTCCAGGGGAAAGCAGTGAAGACAATGTAAGAAAAGATCAAAAACACTGCGGACTTTTAGTCTTGAGAAGAGAAGCCCAAGACATAAGCGTAGTGTTTAAAATGTTTAAAAAACTTTTCCAAATCAGAAAGGAATTCTCCATGGACACTGGGGATGGGACAAGAAGTCTGGTCTAGAAGGGAGGTTCAGATTAGATGTTAGGCAACCTCTAACATGGGAATAATAAAGTGCTAGGACAAGTTGTGTGGGGAAGAGGTGAAGTCTTAATTTCGTGGGGCATCTACAAAGAGGTTAAACATGTATGTGCTTAGGATGGAGACAATCCTGCCTCACAGCAGGGAATGAACACTTGATCTCTGCAAACTCTGTCTCCTCTTGGCATATGACTTCCGCAATGGACTGAGAAAGTGTGTCTTCCTGAAAGAAATGGCTTTGGGCAGGGAGCAGTGTTACTATTGGCAGTCCTCTCCCTCAGATGATTTTGCCACAGCAACTACTTTTGTGCACAGGACTGGCTCCTTCCTTCAGGAAGTGCCCAAAATGACCTGGCTGGAGGGCCAGCCTGTGAACAGAGATTGCACTGTGACTTAGCTCACTGGCAATAATTCCTGGAAACTTCAGGCTGATCGCTTGCAACCACCTGGTTCCAGTCTTGCACAAGGCACTGACAGCCTGCAGTGGGACTCAGACTAGCAACAAATGTGAGCAGAACCAGGTCTGTGTTTTCTTATGGAGGATGATTAATTAAGTCAAAGCTGGGCAATACAGCCACATGCCTGCCTGAGATGTCCTTCTCCATTGCACAGAGCAGGGACAGATATATTTGCCATGCAAGTCTGGAGATGAGGCAAGGAGAGTGCTGGGGGCTGCTCCCCTGCCTGGTTCTGGAGCCTCCAGCTGAGCTCCAGCTGCTCCGGTTTGCATCCTGCACAGCAGGTGTTTGCTGTTGCTGCAGCTGATAAAAACACAAAAATGCCACACGGGGCTCTTGCAGTGACTGATAGGGCAGCAAACTGCTGGGTGCTTATGCCATTTATTCAGTGTTCCCCACTCAGGCACATAGCAGCAGTGCTTGGAAATGAGAGGGAGACAGGAGGAGGGATGAACAGCCCCCAAGGAAACGCACACAGTGCAGGAAAAGGAAGGTTGATTTGCGTGAGTGGACAAACAGAGCATTACACTTGCAAACACAAATTTTTACCAGGCAGCAGGCACATGGGCAGAATGCCTGTACACCCCAGGAATACACACACACACACACTCATCCCAACCATAAAGAAACACTCATTACACTTGTTATCACAGATGCAATGCCTGGGCACTGGCTGGGAACACACACAAGTTGTATTCATCATCACAGCTGGTATATTTGCAGGCAGACTGTCGCTGCGCACACACACATGCACTCTCATAACCTGCATAAGCACATTCAACACATTGCAGATATACAATGAACACACCATAGACTTATATGTATGATAATATCACAGATGTACCTTTACATATAACCAAGTGCACATATGCACTGCAACCGTGTGTGTTGATGGATGCCCTGCATCCCTAAACCTCTATGTGGGG
>NW_010146939.1:0-212 GCF_000699245.1 Pterocles gutturalis
TGCAACCGCATCCGCTGCCCCAGCGTCTACCACTTCGCCTGCGCCATCCGCGCCAAGTGCATGTTCTTCAAGGACAAGACCATGCTCTGCCCCTTGCACAAGCTGAAGGGCCCCTGCGAGCAGGAGCTGAGCAGCTTCACCGTCTTCCGCCGCGTCTACATCGAACGGGACGAGGTCAAGCAAATCGCCAGCATCATCCAACGCGGCGAGCG
>NW_010146939.1:655-1784 GCF_000699245.1 Pterocles gutturalis
TCGCAGCCCGTCGGGACCGGGATCGTGGAGCCGGTGGCGATGATGAGGAAGGAAGCTGACATGCTGCGACTCTTCCCCGAGTACCTGAAGGGCGAGGAGCTCTTCGGCCTCACGGTGCACGCGGTGCTGCGCATCGCCGAGTCGGTAGGTCCCGGGGGAGCTGGGGGTGGGTCTCTCCTCTGCAGCCCACTGGGAAAGGGACCAGTGGCTGTGCACCCCACTGGGAAAGAGAGCAGTGGCCGTGCTGGTGGGACTGCGGTGCTGCCGCTCAACCCACGGTCCCTCCTTCTCCTCCTTGGCAGCTTCCCGGCGTCGAGAGCTGCCAGAACTACCTGTTCCGCTACGGCCGCCATCCGCTGATGGAGCTGCCATGATCAACCCCACCGGCTGCGCCCGCTCCGAGCCCAAGATCCTCACCCACTACAAGCGGTAAGCGGCACTGGGAGCTACTGGGAGAGCTGGGATCCCTGGGGATCCCTGGGCTCTGACCCCCTCTCGCCTCCCTGCCCGCAGACCCCACACCCTGAACAGCACAAGCATGTCCAAGGCGTACCAGAGCACCTTCACGGGCGAGACCAACACGCCCTACAGCAAACAGTTCGTGCACTCCAAGTCCTCCCAGTACCGGCGCCTGAAGACGGAATGGAAGAACAACGTCTACCTGGCGCGGTCCCGCATCCAGGGGCTGGGGCTCTACGCGGCCAAGGACATCGAGAAGCACACCATGGTCATCGAGTACATCGGCACCATCATCCGCAACGAGGTGGCCAACCGCCGGGAGAAGATCTACGAGGAGCAGGTGGGCCTCCGTTGGGTGTTGGGGTCCATTGGGTGTTGGGGGTCCATGGGATGTTAGGGACTTGTTGGGTGTTGGGGTTCTGGTGGATTTTGGGGGCTCTGTTGGGTGTTGGGGGTCTATGGGATGTTGGGGACTCATTGGGTGTTGGGGTTCTGGTGGATTTTGGGGGCTCTGTTGGGTGTTGGGGGTCCATGGGATGTTGGGGACTCGTTGGGTGTTGGGGCTCCATTGGGTGTTGGGGTTCTGGTGGATTTTGGGGGCTCTGTTGGGTGTTTGGGATCTGGTGGGACATTGTGAGGGTGTCTGGGATGTGGGGGGGTCTGATGGGAT
>NW_010146940.1:0-3329 GCF_000699245.1 Pterocles gutturalis
CAGCCCCCTCGAGCTTTGCTCCTCGTCGAGGTCCAGAGTCTCCCTCCGCGGGCCGAGGGGCCGTGCTGGGGTCTGTGAGGGACCCAGAGTGGAACATGGCAACACCTCATCCGGGGGGGGGGGGGTGAGATGCCCGACTGTGCTTGCCTGTATCGCAGCCCCCCTTCCCCACGACAGCCTTCGACTGTGGCGTGGCACAGCTGTCACAAACTGACTCCTGCTCTCGTGTGTCCATGTTAATTAGGAAGTTTCCAAGACCTTGCATGCAAAGGCACTCTGCAAACTTGCCTGGGGAGCTCTGACCCAGTGTTCCCTGATGGAAATGACAAAAACCTCTTTTCACCTGGTATAGGGGTATAAATCTTGAGAAAGCAGGGGCTGGAATGTTTGGGTTTGGGTTTTTTTTTTTTAATTAGTTTATGTCGGCAACCTAGCTATAAACTGAGGCTGGCCCCTAGTCCACGTTTCCGCACATGTGTTATGTGGTGGTTCTGCCACCAGTTCATTTTTCATTGGACATCTTCGCTGCAGTCGAAGGTAGATGTTCCCAAATTAACGTTAGTCTAGCTTTCTACTTTCGAACTTGAGACTCATGCACCCGTACGCGCGCTGAAGGATAGTGTCTGATGCCAGCTGTAAAATCCATCTGGGATGCTGGGTGCGTACTCAAGCAGCTAGCCCACGCTGGGTTCAGTGCTGCCATGGCTACACCGCTCCCAGTACCCAAACCGAGCTTAAATCCAGCTTCCTAGTGCCCACGTGGGCTATACTTTCATTGAGGCATAGACATCCCCTGAGGACTTACCACCTGCAGAGGAAAGCCCCAGGGGGGAGGAGTTGTCCTTCTCCCCAAGGTTCAGGATCAGCAGAACTGGCCACAGCTAAGGACATCAGCTGTGATTCAGGAGATGCTAGAGAGAGCTCAAGGCTCTGATCAATCCTGGCATGCACAATACGGACCCAATTAGACCAGAAGAAGTTAAAGGTAAGAACAGAGAGATGCTAAGTCTCCAGATAGCAAAGGGTTTGCCACACCGAGTAGTAAACAGGAGAGGAACGCGTTCTCCAATACAGCTCTGTGTCCACAACGCTTGTTCTTAAAGAAAGTTGAATCTGAGATCTCTAATCCTCATACTCCTGGGCTTTGAGGCCAGAATTGTCTTCTGTCAGTAGCCTTCTACTGCGCAGCTGCTTTTAAAAGGGAAGGGCAGTTTGCTGGTGTAGAAACTAGTGTCAGCATACTTACCGAACCTGCACGCATCTCTCTGATGAGGAAAGCACCAGTGCCGCGGGAAGGGTGTACACAAACAAACAGACTTGTTCTCCCTCTCCTTCTCTGTAGGCACTTGAATCTCAGTTCTCATCCTCCTCTTTGCTACCTCCCCCGGCGACGTCTCCCTGCCCTCTGCTGCAGTGTGAGCCCCTGGCTGCAGCCCGAGCCTCCACCCGCACCCTTCCCCCTCGCCTGGGGGTGACCATTGCTCCCCGTAACAGCTCCCATCTGCGCACCCTTCCTCTGGCTTTGACAACAAGCAGCCACCTCAAAAACGGCTGCCGATGACCTCCACCCTGACACTGGCAGAGCTCTGCAGGTGGGAAGGAGGGGGTTTAAGCTATTATGTCTACAAGCTATGACAATCATCCTTGATTAGCCTAGGTATTGCAAACAAAAAAAAAAATTCTCTTTGCTGTGACTTAAAAACTAAGCTGCGGATTAAATGGGTGCTCTGGAACCAAATCCAAATGTTAGCATCACCACTGTCAAATCCAAGTTGTGGCCCCCATCATCTGGACTGTCTGGAGACAAAGCAGTTAGCGAGCACAGTCCCGTTCCCTGGCTCATGTGTGCTGTTGCTCAGTAGCCATGGTCATTTTGACACTGTCTCCAAGTATAAAATTCTGCTACCATCACTTTGTAAGTGTCATTTGGACCTAATTAGCTTGGAGTCTTGGAGCTTTGGACTGCTACATACATCAGAATGAAAGGTGTTATTTTGTCTTTAATAGGCAATGTATTCTTGGAGGCATACTGGAATTACTTTAAAAGCTTGGTATGCTTCCTCATTATGGAAATGGACACAAATTATCTTCTAGTCTTCAAAATATATGCTAAGAGTTCGCTCAAAACAAAACAAGCTAGCAAACAAAAAAAGTTTGAGCTTTTTTTTTTTTTTCTTGGTTATGAACACCTCACTTTCTGAAGTGCACAAGTTAACGTAAGAGGCATGTAATGGAGGATTTGCTAACGTGATGATCAGCCTTGGATTAGGCAAACTGCTTTCTGAGAAGCAACTTCTGTGTCCCTGAAAGGCAGACGACAACATCTCCTAGTGGGAACTTTTGGATGGTGACCTTGTAAGCACCGGAGGCCAGTGGATGCCAGATCTGCTGGGAAAAATGCTCAGAGAATGGGGAAAGAGCGGCACTCACCCCGTGATGGCTGCCTTGTTGGGTGAATTGCTCTATTTGTGTTTTCTGTTTGATCTTCATCACCCTACAGATGATCCAGTTACAGATGGAGCCACTTCTTCTTTTGTTTGGGTTGTTGGGTATTTTTTCCAAGCTCATGATATGCAAAATTATTTTAGCCTTATCCATGGCAAAGGATTATTATTGCCCGAGGTTGTACCTAGAGATTTAGCGTGCTAACGTACGAAATGGCTGATATCTACTAATTTTTGTTTCCTGCAGGAAGAGAGCAACACTGCCTCATTTCTGCAGTCAGCTTCCTCATTATTTCCATATTCAGTTGAAGGGATTATTGGCAATCTGCTGGGCCCTGCCTGTCTTTGCGAGGAAGGACAGGCTGCGGTTGAGGACCGTGAGGTTCAGTGAGGATCTCTGGGCTGCTGTGGCTCTGTCTTGGTGGGCTGCAGCTCACAAAAGGAGAGTAAAACTCCTGTGACTGACAGCAGCGCTTCTTGCCATACTGAGACTTCAGAGGCACCCTGCTTTTACTCTGACCAGTGCTGCAGGGAGGCCCGTGGATGTTATTTCAAAGGCAGAGTCTTTCCCCTCTCTCTGACACGTGCAGAACAGCAAAAACACACATACTTCACGTCTCAGTACCGCTGGTTTATGGATGATGGCAACTTATTTCCCTTTTTCAAAATTGTGCTTGATCTAGAAAATAATTTCTCACGCTTCTCTTGTAGCGTGCAGGCCAGCTAACCTCTGCCGCGAGCACCCTACGCTCCGTCCACCCGCCGGGGCAGGACAGCGGGGAGATGCTGTTCGGGCAGAGACGGCAGGTCTGGGGCTCGGTCTGAGCGGGGCGATACACGGGGGTCACACGTCCGCGACCAGCCGCCCCTCTGCTCACGCACTCG
>NW_010146941.1:0-635 GCF_000699245.1 Pterocles gutturalis
CAAACTCCCTTTAGCTCAGATCACAGGGGTTTGGGCAAGTTTTTTCTTCAATTTTTAAGTTTTTGTGAAGTTGCCAGAGGAGCTGGGGATGGACCTGGACCATGCCGTGTGTAGTGTAACAGGAGAGTTTATGTTATAGCGTCGAGGAGGAATAAAACTACCGAGCACAGCATTGGAACCAGATGGGGCTGGGCACTGCTCCTGCAGCCACCCGGACCCCCCCGCTCCCCCCAGAGACCCTCACTGGGGGCACAACTGGCTGCCCGTGCATGGCAAGGACAGCTTGCCTCCCTGCAAAATCAGTAGGGGAAGATTTTTGGGGGAAGATTTTTGGGGAGTGGGGGAAGCGACAGTGGAAACTCCTTTCTAGAAAACAAAGAAAAAACAAAACCCAAAAGAAACAAAAAGAGAATCAAACAGACCAAAAAAGAAGCAAACAAACAAGCAAAGAAATACAAAAAAGAAACAAACCCCAAGCCCTAATCCTTAGGAAAACACGGATCGAGCTGCCCAGTCCTCCCACCGCTCTCTGTAATCCAGGAGGAGAAGCCCAAGGAAATAAAAGGTGAGAATCACAAATAAAAAAAATAACACACTCCTTCCCCCCGGTAACCTCCAGCCAAGGCTTGGCAGGC
>NW_010146941.1:668-35781 GCF_000699245.1 Pterocles gutturalis
TGAAGTGCGGTGGGGGGCCGGGAGTCCCGCCCCCCCCTTCCCTCCTCCAGCTCCACTTTCTCTAAGGCAGTCAGAGGGTAACCACGGCTGGCTGTAACCTAAGAACCGAGGATGGCTGGGAGATTATTTTTACATTAAGAGCTGCCCGAAGATGCAAACGTGCCTTCTGATGAGTTTTGCACTTTGGGTTTTAACCGAGGCATGTGTAATCATCTCCTGCTAATGTGCCTTCTGATGAGTTTTGCACTTAGGGTTTTGACCGAGGCATGTGTAATCATCTCCTGCTAAACGTCCTGCCCCTGCCACGGTGCTTGCACACACACACACGCGCCCGCCCGGTGCAGTCCCCAAGGCATGTGTACCCGGAGAGAGCACTCAAGGTATAAAAAAGAAATTTAAGCTTCTTCTCTGAAACTGATCTCCTTTCCCCTGGATCACACTTTTGATCTAATTTGTTTCTCTGTCCAAATGACTTGGCTCAGCCTTCTCCCTGAAAATTCGGTGTACAGTTGACATCAATCATGTCTCAGTCTAGGGAGGGATAAGGATTGAATATCAGAGAGGTGACCATGCATGCCACATGATTCAAATAATCTCAGCATTGATTAATTGGGTTCAATCTGAGTTTCAGAATCATAACAACTGTTGTTCCCCTTCACGTAACATCAACAGGGCCTTTAAAGCAGAGTATCCATTTACTCCAAGGCATGTGATGCATTAAGACCATCATCTCCTATTAAACCTTAAAGGCTGGATGAATTTTCGACAAACTCAACTAGCTCAAGATGGTTCTGCAGTGATTAGACATCATTACCCCTTCCCCTTCATCAGGGATTTTTCTACCCCCTCTACTATTTAATACAAAGGGCAAAGTATTTTGATGTATGGAAGATGCACACATGTCTCCAGATCATCCTGTCGCTGCTCTGACCGTGCAAGGTAACCCTCTGAAACGAAGAAAAATCCCCTCTAAAACTTGTATAGGAAATATCTCACCAAAGCATCACCTAATTTCCCCTGGATTTAAAGAAAAACTCTTTGGATACCTGAGCTGGGGCATGAAGCTGTTACCGAGAGGATGCAGGAGCAGACAGAAAACAATGTGTTGGCCAGGAGAAGATTGTCCCTCCACTTCAAAAAAAAAAAGGAAGAGCCAGGCAGGACTTCCAGTCCCTTATAAATGACGTTATCCCTGCCCCTGCACCCAGCGAGCAGTTGTGCTTGGGTTAGACAGTCGCTCATCAGTTAACCACAGCTCAACCAGGACAGAAACACCATCGGGCCGGACGGGGGTGAGCAGGGTTTGAGCTGGAGACTACTTCTGCAATCCAGGTTTCCATATGTTCGGAAAGATGAGCCATATTTGTGTGTGTTTGATTCTTATCTACCAGCTGGGATCACTCATCTGGGTTGTAACTGGAATAATAATGATTAAAGAAAAGCATGCCTGCCTTGTAATGGTGCAAGCATGGGCCTCCGCATCACATATCTTCAGCCCCAACTGAGGGATGACCTATTGCGAACGCAGCCTTGAGCAACCAGAGGAATATCATTCCTAATTACTGTTTTGCAAGCTGAACCCCTATTAAGTACTTCCCTGTTGTGCCTATTATGACTAGTTCTACACTTAAAAGCATCCTTTTTTTTTTTTCTTTTTTTTTTCCTAATGTTCCACTTTGCGTGGGAGCGATATCATCGTGATTCAGCTCAGGGATTTTTTTTTTTTTTTCCTCTATTTAATTCTCAAGAAAATCTTGGAGGCTCTGGTTGCAGAGGTTGGGAGCGATGAGTGTTGTGTGAATGATCCTCGTAGCGGGGGACAGTCTAAGAACTGTGTTTAAATCACAACCCTGATTTAAGGCACGAGTACTTTCAAGTAGAGAAATTCCACAACCAGACTTTTTGGAGAGTTTTAAGATAAGTTTACTTTAAAGCTTTATCTGCACAAACTGCCCTGCTGGGAGTACGCTGGCGATGAACGCAGATATATGATTTTCACACGATATAAATGGATATCCTAGAGCAAAATGCACGCATCGCAGCAGGACCTTGCTGGGCAGAGCGCTGGGGATCACACCACTGACCCCAGTACATCGTCTGCAGCTGTACAGCTCATCCTGGTTTTGACTCATTTTACCACTAGAAGCAGTGCAGTGGGGAATAAAACAAACCCCAGAGAAAGCTTAAGTGATGGTGGGAGATGGGGGCAACACTCCCAAAGGACATCCAAGTGATGCTCAGCTTTGGGACCAGGACTCTTGAGTAGGGAGTTGTCACTGTGTTCACATAAATGAATCAAGCAAATTAATCATGCAAGTTGCTGTGCTGACTTCAGGCAGGATTCCCAACCGATTGGATCAAACAACAGAAATTCTTGTCCAAACACTTATCAGGTCCACGTGCGTTCTACTCGTCAGTCGCTGAGACCGAACCATTTCCCAGCAAAACACCTCCTGAGTTTTGCTCTCTCTGGCTTTCACATCTGAAGAAGATAATTCCACTTGTTTTCCTTCACAGGTCTGAGGCCAGGGGGACAAACACACTTTGTGACACCCTGGAGGGGTTCAAGGCCAGGCTGGATGAGGCCTTAAGCAACCTGGGCTAGTGGGAGGTGCCCATGGCAGGGGGTGGGACTGGATGATCTTTAAGGTCCCTTCCAACCCAAACCCTTCTGTGATTCTATGATTTTATTAATATCTGAAGCAACACCTGAAAGGCGTAATATAAATAGATGAGTATGGAAAGATGGACAATCCTGATGTTCAGGCTAGATGACTTCCAGCTCAGCCTGAGCAGCAGCAGCCAGTCTCCATTGCTGAACTGGTGTGACACCTGTGGGACATCCCATGATTGCACCCCAAGGGGGGAACCCAGCACAGATCCCTCCCTGACATCAGTTGGTGGATCCTACTGACGTGAGCAATACTGGAATACACAAAAGACTATCAAAAAGGAACTACTGCTAAAAACGTACAGCCCCCAGTCATTTCATATATATATAGCCCAAAAAGACACCTTCATCTTTTCTTTTTCACCAGGCAGACGGAGAGTAGCATCCCTGTATGTCCTCAGGGAGCTGAGAAAAGAAACATCCTAATTTGAGATGCACTTGGATAGAAGAGAAAAACCAACCGGAGATTCACATTTCAGAGTTTGCATCAAGCCTGGCAGGGAGTGAGGAGGATGATGGCCATGAAACAGCACAAAGCTGCTGATTCCCATTTCTCTTGTGTGCTGGAGGAGGCAGGGCTGGGGCATGGCATTAAAGACCGAAATAAGGACCATCACTCTCAGGAAAGAGCCCAGGCAGGATTGTACCAGCAACCCAGCACTGGCACTGCCTGACCCACCAACATTAACGGATCTGTTCCAGGGTCACAGAACAGCAGCAACCCTTTCGGACAGGATTAAATGCTCAGAGAATGGTCTGCTCTCCCTAAGAGGCAAGAATCTCCCTCAGCCCTTTGCGCTCCCAGGGATGGAGGTCTCAGGTGCTGAGTGGACAAATTCCAATACTGAGACTTGCTGGAAAAGCAAAAATCTTTTTTTTTTTTTTTTTTTTCTCTTTCTCCACCAAAACTCTACTTATAAAGATTCCCAAGTGTTGATACCACATGAAGAGATCCATCATCTACTGTAACAGAAACCATCCATCTGCATGGAGCGGATTCCTTGAGAGTTGTTTATTTTCTCTCCTTTCTTTTTCCTTCTTTCACATCACCTGCCTGCTCCCTTCCTCCAGCTCTTACGCAAAGTCTCCGATGGGAAACTGAAGATGGACACATCCCTGAGAGCAACGCCGTTATCTCCTCATGTGTGGTGGGAGGGGAGCACAGCAGCACCTGTGCTTCCCAGTCTGGGCCAGTTCTTGGAGCTCATCCCCGCATTTCCCCCTGTGATGATACTCACTGACCATCATCTCCGGAGGCTGCGAGTCTCCCCCTGGCACAAATGGGACAAGGACTCGCTGTAGACTCCTCCAAAGCAGCTGAAGGCGGGGAAACAAGAGAAGGAATGCACTGAACCAGACTTGGATTTGAACTTTTAAGTCTCCCTCTCACCGAGCATAACTTTTCACTTGGAATTTGACTGATCCAGTAGCTGCAAGCTATGGAGAAAGAGCGCACATGGAGGGATGTATCCATCCCTCCGGACTTTCTGCCAGCTCCAAGCTGGTGCTGACCCAAGATTCTTCCCAGCCTCAATTCATTTAGCATCCACTGAGTGAACTATTCCAAGAATGTGCCAGGATCAGGCCCCAGAAGAGCCGATGGACAAGGGGGGAGGCTGTACAGTACCGCAGCGCCCCCCCAATTTTTTAAAGCAGATTTCTTTTCCCCTGCCTTCCAGCCAACTTCCCCTATGTGACCTGAGAAGTTTCCCTAATAAAAATATAGATGTAACCTTATCTAAAGCGAGTGCAGCAAATGTACTAGGGATAATGTGTAATTAATAACAGAAAAATAATGTTTCCCCTGTTATTAAATCAAGGCCTCCCCTGACCTCTCACCCTCGTATAAGTGCCTTTAGTTTTATGACAGCACCAGACAAAGTTATTGTGTGTCTGTGTGCGCATGCACATCCTGGCTCGCAGGGGGCTCACCTCACTATTGCTGGAGTTAGTTTAGGGGTTTTCCTCTTTTTTTTTTTTTTTTTTTTTTTTTTTTTTCTAAAAAAAGAAATGCCTCCAGTAGTTTATATGCTGCTTGGCCGGCGAATGAACTCAATCAGTGTATGAAACTCATCTGGTTCCACCGAGGGAAGATTCTGCCTCTCGGTCCCAGTGTAACAATATCTATTTACACACACGCACGCGTACGGGGATTGCTTTTGGGCTCCCTAATGCATTTCCAGGCTTAGATGGATGCTCAAGAAACGTCTCAATATTTTTATATATTTGTAGCCTGCAAAGAGAAAATGAAGAGTTGAATTCCCTGGAAAGGCTCAGCATTTTTTTGGTTTTAACGCAGTAAAATCCTCCCTGTTTACAAGGTGGCATTCCTTCCCTGGCTGCTTTTCTCCTTTTAATACTTGTAGACGCTCAGCCCCCAGCCACCACCGCTGACAAAAATGTATTTATACACTGGGAGGGATGAACTAGGGAAAAGAAAATTAATTTACAGAAAAAAAAAGAAATTAATAAATATGAGGCCAGGCTGGTTTTCTCTGCCGTTCCCCCCTCCCCAACACGCTGGCTGTCAGTAACGCTATCTAACTCCAGAGGTCATCAGGCTCGTCTGATGTATGGGCTTCCCTTCCCATTCGTTATGTTTGATGCACGGCTCCTTCCAGGAGTCAACTCAGCAAGCCCCTTGGGTTAATGGAAGCCACACCAGCTCCTAATCCAGTAGCTTTGAATTCTTCTGTTTGTGTTGGATAGGCGCTGCGCAAAAAAGCCTGGTCTCCCAGGGTCAGAGGAGCTCCTTCTGATCATCATCGGCCGCAATGTGAACCTCAGGTCACACATTTTCCAGTGGTCCTCAAGATCTAGCAGACAGCAGCAATGGTGCTTGCTCACCCCACCACGCACCCCAGGGACCTGCCCCTCCCCAGGGACCTTGCCAGGGAGGGACGGAAGGGACAGGACCATGTCCCTGTCATCACATGAAGCCAGATGGATGCAAGCCCCCTCCTACTCCTGTGCAAAATTTGAGGCAACTCATTTCAAGGCTCAACCCAGAGCTGTGCCTCCCCCTCAAAAACTTTTTTTCGTCTTTGTCATTCCCTGAAGTGCTAAAAGAAGTGTAAATATTTGGTTTCTGCAAAATTTTCAGCCCAACACTTCCCTTAAGGATCTGGAAAACTCACACAGCTGTGAGCCAGCCCCTGCGGTTTGAATGGATAAATCCGTGCGGAGATAAATGTGTCTTAAACGGCAGCCGCACATGCAAGCGCTCCAAGGTAAATGCTCCCGTAAAAGCAGATATTTCCCCTGTCCTACTCACTCCCACATCTCCCTGCCATGCTACTCCAGCTCTGTCTGCAGAAGGGTCAACGCCGGCCCCAAAGTTCAGGTATGCTGTGCTCCCTCCTTGCCCAGCTTCATCCCTCACTTCAGCTTCATCATTCAGTCGGGCTAAATCCTGCCATGTTCCTTGGATGGAGTATCCTGCACCAGCATGATACATACATATATATAATATATATTTATAATACCGTGCCCTATGTTTGCCTGAAGTTTTTCTCCTTTGCTGTGTATTCCCATGGGAACACAGCAATTTTAAGAGGATGCTACTGCGGGGAGCCCCCAAACCCAGGGAGCACAGGCAGCAGCCTGACTTGCTGGGAACCACAAACACCAAACTGGCTTTGCACTGGTTGGGATGACACCCAACTCAGGAAGGTTCAAATGGGATGAAGGAGTTGGGGCATCTTCCTCCCAACAGAAGATTCCTCCAAACAACATCATGCAGAGGATGGAAAGGAATTAACCCCACCCCCTTTCCCACCACTCGCTGCTTGGTTCAATCCCTTTTCCAGCGGCTGCGGGATGCTCCAACGCACACTTCCCTCCTACCCAACCCTCCCATTTATTTACTGTTTTAATAACTCTCCTGTGCCCACATGGGACCCGGACATGACCGGCTGCAGCTGCTTGGAAGAAGGCGCTTTCTGTCTTCTAAGTCACCAGCAGGTCTCATAAATCTTAAAAATATTTAATGGAGCACCAAAACCAACCCCGCACACACACAACCAGCTTCTTTCCAAGCACACAAATACTTCTCAAGTTCAACAAAATGTTTCGATTCAGTAAGGGCAAAGCTCTTTCATCTGGTTTTGGAGCCTCTTTGTTCAATTATTTCTCTATGGATTCCCCTCCTGAAATGGGTTCAAAAACGAAATAAAAATTTTTCAGTCTGAAAACATCCAAATAATATATTTTGCAAAGAAACTCCTTATTTCCACTGGGATTTTCAGGGGTGGTGGTGGTTGGTTTTGTTTTTAATTACACAAAGTTTTACCATTAGCAGTGACAGTTTGCGAGGGAAAAAAACCAGGTTCCATCAAAACAGCGTTTTCTGGTGAAAACCCAATTCTCTCGCATTTCCTTTTTCTGTAGGGATCAGTCCCCACGACCAAGCATCCCTCCACCGCTCCCAAAAACCCCCTGCCAAGAGCTATGCACAAACACAGCCAACTCCATTGGAGAAACAAATCTGCCCTGTTTACTGATAAATATTTATTCAGATATTTACCAAGAAGACATGAAAGGCAAATCCAGCATCTGTATTTCCAGTATCACTCGCTGGGGAATACCCCTGAAGACACTGGGGCACAGGCATCAGAGGGCGGCTTTGAGATCACCCCCAGAATTTGCTTGTGCAAATCTTTTTTTCCTCCTCTTAAAATCAAAGGTGAAATTCTGATTTACCCTGGAGGTCACAGCATTTCTGTCGGCTGAATGGTACAGCCCTGCAAAGCGTTATGTTGTTATAATTAGGAAAAAGCAAAATAATAAATGGGAAAACCCAGTGTGGGGTGACCGAGGGTACCGCCTCGCGGGGCAGGGGACCTCTACCAGGACATCCACATGGGACTTCCAGGGGTTTCTATTTAAAACATCCTCTTGTTGCTTTTTTTTCTGACTTTAGGTGAGCCGCTTATATCTGATTTATGCCAGACAGTGAGAGACGAGGGTTGGTCTGTATGATGGTGTACAGTGCTCCTTCATTTGCTAATATTATGGGAAATTACTGGAAAACAAGAGGTGTAAACAGACCCTTGCTGCAGTTTGCTCTATCAGATAAAACCGTCGTTTCGTATGGATGGAGGAAACAAGTTACAGGAGTACAGCCCAAAAAAAAAAATTATAATGATGCAAATACAAACAATAAAAGAATATAAGGAAAAAATGCTCGTGAACCCACTGCTGAAATGTTCCTAAGCAATGAAGCCCCCAAAGCTTCCTCCCCACGCTTAGATTTAACTTCGCTTTCCCTGAAGGAGAAAACAGCTCAGGGTCTGAGTTCAGGCTCAGGTTTGAAGGCTTGTAGTTGATGCCCACCAATTTTGAAGTGGCAGAAAATTTTGAGTATTTGAATTATTTTATGGGCAGAAAATTAAGGATTAGCTCACGTACTTTGTTGCCAAACACCAAACCAGAACTTTCTCTTTACTATAAATTAGTATTTATCTTTCCATACAATACACAAAAAAGTAGATTAATGGAGCTAGAAGAAACAAAGCCACCGCTCCCCAAAGCCATGGAAATAAGCAGGTATTCCAGGCAAAAAATTACACATGTTCTTACAATAAAAGGATTTTTTGTTTGTTTGTTTGTTTCTTTGCAACCAGCCATGAAATTCTGCAAAACCTAAGGAAACGCCCCCGAGTCAGAATTAAAACAATTGCCTTGGGGTTGCTTTAGTACTTTGGGGATATGGAGAAAGAAAGAAAGAAAAAAAATGATAAGTTGGCACCTGAAAACCTGCTCAACGTTCAGCACAGAGGAATGCAAACGTGTTGCTTTGCTTACTTTCATCATTGCTTTCAGGAAGCCAGCAAAGGCTGCTCAGCAAATGGTTCCCCAGCCTCCGCTACAATGCAGTTCCAATAATAGACAGATACTTCATCATCTCCAGATCATCTTGCGCTATGCCAGATCTAAAGCTCTTGGCCGGCAGTACGACACAGTTAAGCTCCTGTTTAGCTGAAGAGTTGCAACAGGGCTCTACGGCAGTTGTACCACTGGCTGGGCAGAGCCGGAGCCCTGATATGCCGGGAATAAGGGTGGTTTGGGGCTGGGGTTGACAGGCAGGATGGAAACCTTACACGGGAGAGGGGCTGTTACATTATAAACACCTCGTGGGGCTCAGAAACTGTTTGTCCTACTTCTTGATGAATTTTTCAGCCTTAACATTTGCACCTGCACCCAGTGCTTGATGCTACACTCCCATCTGCTCCTATAGCAGCCTTGCAGTGCTGAAAGGGGGCTACAGGAGAGAAGGGGGACTCTTGATCAGGGAGGGTAGGGATAGGATGAGGGGTAACGGTTTTAAGCTGAAAAATGGGAGATTCAGATGAGATATTCAGAAGAAATATTTTCCTGCTCAGGTGGTGAGGCAGTGGCCCAGGTTGCCCAGACCAGCTGTGGATGCCCCATCCCTGGAGGGGGTCAAGGCCAGGCTGGATGAGGCTTTGGGCAACCTGGGCTGGTGGGAGGTGTCCCTGCCCATGGCAGGGGGGGTGAAACTCGATATTTAAGGTCCCTTCCAACCTAAACCATTCTCTGACATAGCATCCTTCTACTTCAAGGTTCAAATGAGGGGACACCTTGCCTGGGGGATCCATGGGATCCTCAGAGATCCTTTCACATTTACAATAAGATGTACAGCCTCATGCTCACCATCAGCCTCCTAATTTCTGCTGGAGCTGAAACAAGAGCCTACTTAGGTGTGAAACCCACTCCCTCCAAGGGGACACGGATCAGCTGGCCTCCCAGGAACGGCTGGAAGATGTCTCCGTGTTCAGCTGGGCCATCGTGACAGCGCCCAGCTGTGCTCCCACCTGCAAAGCTTTTGCTCGTCTATTCATTGCAATTGCCTGCCAGCGCCACGGCACACAGAGGAATAAATACCACTACAAAGAGCTACGGCTGGTGGGAACGGCACGAGAGGGCGAGGGAAGCAGGAAGGGTTAAAGAAGCCACATGTTGTGTTATTGCCACTGGAGTTTGGCCAAGCGGCGAGGGCTGATATTGCTCCATTGGGACTGGTGCCACGGAATCCTTCCTGATGGGGAATGCTCGTGGCCTTGGTCATTTCGCTTCTCGCCCAAAAGGCGCCACAACAACCCAGCGACCCCAGTTCATGGTGATAATGGGGTGCTGAAAAGGATGGCTGCCACCATCTCTCCAGCACATCCCACCGCGCTGCCTCAGGCGGAGCCGGACTGAGCGGGCACATCGAGAGGCCAGCATCCATCCCAGACACCTGGCCCCCAGTAAGGGCTGCCACCAGTGCTGGGTCTGGTTACTCCTCACCAGCAACTTCTCTGCAGAGATTCACAAGAGAAGACAACCCTGGGAATGCCTTCATCCACGTCACAGCAAGGGGACACTGCTCGCTCCCTTGCCATCGGCCACGTGGAACATCCGTAATCCTTCACGCTACATTTTCCACTGTAGCTCTTTTCCTCTCCCACCGATGTATCAGAGCTAAATTTCACCCACCTACTCCTGGCCCAGTAAGAGTGAGGACACGGCAGTGCTGGATGCTGGGCTGGGGCATGGGATTCCACCAACAGACACAAGCTGGTGGGCACACATGGATCTGGTCCAGGCGCTGCGGCTCTGATCACACCCACCAGTCCCGAAACAGCCCTGAGAGGGATACTGGCATATGGACGAGGTGTACAAAGCCAATAAAATTAACGCCCCTCCTACCCTCGCTGCTTGTTTTGGGAAACAGGATACACAGGGATTTTTCTGTGTGGCCCTAGCTGGGTTTACCTGAGGCGTACTTTCAAACGGTTGAGCTGCGCCAGTGCAGAATCAGTGCAATCGCTCCGGTCCTTCACATGGGGCTCAGGATCAGACCATGCCAGAAAGTCCCACCGGCGACAAGGTTTAAGTCTATTTGCTCAAACTAAGAAAACTCCTTAACAAAGGCTTGCTCTTCAGGTTCAAGGCCAGCACGTCTCTGCTTTGCTTCCAATAAATTTGGGATGCTTCCCTAAAATCATCCTGGACCAAACCAAAGTGAGCAGCAGCATCACAGCTCACACAGTTCAGGGGGTTGTTAACCCATTCACGGGCTCAAATTGAGCTACTTCTGGGCCCCTTAATTGCATACAGGGCAAATGACAGTTTGCTTAAACCTCCACAAAAGATGTTAAAAACCAACAGGTTTTACCTTGTATTTGTCCTAGATTGGGAATACCCCCATGGCCAGTTAATCCACAGCAGCTGAGCCCCAGTAACTCGATCATGCATCCGAACCCAGCTCAGAGACTGTCATACAAGAATTAAAACACCACAAGAAATCTCACGTGTGGGGAGAAGCAGAGGAAGCCCGCGGGTGCTGGGGCAGGGGAAGAGCCCAGCAGCCTGAGCCCAGTGCTCCCACTCAGCCCCAGCACCCAGGACCCCACTCTGCTGCCAGCCCCGGGGAGGCCAGGCTGCCCTGATGATGTTTTTTGGGGTGGGTGCAGCTTTTTCTAACTTTATATGGTTACTCCTGAATTACACCAGCATGGGCAAGAAGACCTGACCTCCGCACTGGCCGCCTCCAAGGCTCAATGTAGCTCTCAGCATCGCTAAGCTGGAGCCGAGTAGGTAAACCACAGCTTTTCCCTCCAATCCCCAACCAGACTAACTTAGCTCTGTATTTCCAACAGGAAGGATTTGTTCCAGTATCCAGACCGGTGCCAAGCATTTCAAAAAGGTGAAAAATATGTGCAAAAAACCACTCATAAATACCTCGGCTCAACTCAGGGCAAGCCAAGCAGACAGAAGCGTGACATTCGTGTAGCAAAATATTCTGGGAAACAATTAATGCAGGATCTGGATCAAGAAAAATACACTCGCTAAGTCATTCAAGGAGCAAGACCAGATGGCAGGCTGCTTTCCCCACCGATGGCACTTGTCCATCGCCTTGTCACAAGGCTTGCACCGCCCCGCGCCCACCTGAACGGGTGCCAGCGGCTGGCGGGGAGTGGCACGGTGGGGAGCAGCCAGCTCTGCTAGAGCCATTGCCAGGCCAGCCTGGATCTGGCTATCTCTTTTTCAGCTGTGCAGTAAGGTGAAAAAAAAAAAATAACAACCTGGCCAGGGCTGGAGGAGGAAGGTTCAAGAGTTCAGCTTGGAAAAGGAGAGAGTCAGGGTTTCTGCAAGGAGAAGGTAACCCCTGGCAAGGGGAGGGCGGGGAGAAAATCCTCTGTGCTTGCAGGAAGCACCGGTCGGGGTTGCTGGCAGAAAGGTCTGCCCAAGTGCTACTGAGCCGCAATTCACAGGGCCAAGATTCGGCATTGAGGATGCCAGCAGACAGTGGGAGCTTTGTCTCAGTAGAGAGCGAAGGAAAAGGAGATGTTTCTTGCTCTGGGCAGTCCTCAGAGTAGCCCCACTAGTCCAAAGGGACTTTTGGGTCTCAGAAAGCAGCCTGTGCCCCATGGTGCTATCAACATGAGAGAAAAGGGCAGAGTTAGCTCCAGGAAGGACAGATGAAGGACAGCTGGGGAAGGGTCTGGAGCACAGGTCTGACGAGTAGCAGCTGAGGGAACTGGGGCTGTTTGGTCTGGAGAAGAGGAGGCTGAAGGGAGACCTTATCACTCTCTACAACTGTCTGAAAGGAGGGTGTGGTGAGCTGGGTGCTGCCTCTTCTCTAAAGTAACAAGTGATAGGACAAGAGGAAATGGCCTCAAGTTGCACCAGGGAAGGTTTAGGCTGGAGATTAGAAAAAATTTCTTCACTGAAGAGTGATGAGGCATTGGAACAGGCTGCCCAGGGAAGTGGTGGAGTGACCAGCCCTGGAGGGGTTCAAGAAACGTGTAGATGTGGTGCTTAGGGACATGGTTTAGTGGGTTAGGTGGTGTTGGGTTGACGGTTGGACTTGATGATCCTTGAGGTCTTTTCAAACCTTAATGATTCCATGAAACCATCATGATAACCTCCCTGACTGCAAAAGCCAACGCCCACCTCTGGGCATGGCTTGGACCCTTCATCTGTCCTTGGAGAAGGGATCCAGATAACCTCTCCCCATAGCAAATAGAGTGACTCCATCAGTCCAGTGAAACCAACTCCCAACCTTCTCAGCGTGGGAAGATTTTCCTGCCCCGCATGGCACAGACCACGTGGGTCTGCAGATGCCGTCGCTTTGGCTCCCAAAATGCAATTACCCCACCCCGACCCCCAAGTGCTGCACGATGGCCCCAGGTGATGCACTGGAAATGACACCAGCTCCAAAAGCTCACTTGGTGTCAAAAGGGTTTGCAAATTTGTGGGGGTCCCCACAAAAAGTACACAGAGAAACTTGCAAGCCCCCCCAGCAGGGATGGGAAGGGCACCCTGCTCTCACCGGCAATGCACCGAGCAGTGCAAGACAGCAAAAATCACTACAGCTGCTCTTCTTCCCTCCTCCTGCCAGCTTCGTTGTTAATATTTGAGATGTCTGTGAAATTATTCATTGGGATTTTGCCTTCCAGGAGAAGGTCTAATAGGATTAGGTAGCCACATTGCTCGTTGCAAAATCATTTGCCTTCCCCTTGGAAAGAGGATGGTCTGGGTTTTTTTTCTTGTTTCTTCTCTTTCAGTGGACTTCCCAAGCAGGGACAAAAAGTTTGCATTGCTTTTATAGGGAAGGTGGAAAAAACCAGGCATCACTGGTGAGATTTGGACGAAACGAGGTTTTCACCTCTTTGAAACAAGTCGAGACCAACCCCCCTTGGCCTCTACCCCTCCGCACCGCAGCCATGGGAGGCAAGCACAGACTGAGCAACGGCTCCTCTCGCGAGCGTCCCGGCTCCCGTTGAACCCGGTTCCTTCCCCGCAGTGCGAGTGCTCGGCAGCGAGCGCTTCCAGGATCAACAAGACATTACATGCAACGAGGACGAGATGTTTGATGAATCATTTGCAGAGAGGGGGATTTTTTTTTTTTAAATAATAATAAAAAAAAATTTACATCCCGCTGCAACACCTACAAGACAAACAAACAGGTCAAACCATCTGCGAGATTGGCTCGCCGTGGAATCACAAGCTACCCAGCTCTTATAAAATACTGCTTCAGAGGTGAGAACCCTTCTCATTTAGCGCCTTGCCAAGATATTGGCTGTAATAAATTAGCAGGTGTCTTTAAGAAAGAGTCTGCCAAAGTTAACATGGGTGATAAATTTTACTCACAGTCCTTCCTGAAGAGTTGTGGTTAAAGCCAACAAATGGCAAAAATGGAAACAAGGATATTTTGCTAGTTTAAAGTAAAATGTGACCCCATCACTAGCACATATTTCTATCACATATGAAAAGAATAAGGCCTGAAAGTGGCAGGTAAAAAGTCCTAAAATATGTTTTGGTATGGGCCAGCTGCCCACACCAGCCCATAATATGGGATCTGCAAGCAGGAGGAACAACGGCAATGGCCTTGCTTCTGATTTCACTGGGACGACGGAGGGGGAGAAAGGCACCAAAACCCAGCGCTGCCCATCTAGCTCTAACTCATGACACTTAAATTCACGCAGAAAGAAGGCACTGAGGGTGGGGAAGCAACACCGCAGCCTGTTATTCAACCTTGACCCTGTTCTCCCAGTTCTTATCAACTGGCAAACCACTTGGAGAAGCAGCACTGGGGAAGGTGAAATAAAGACGGACTTGTGTAATTCTTCATTCTAAAGTGATAGTCACATCACCACTGAGAAATCAAGCAAGGAATTTAAAAAAAATAAACCCAAAAACCCCCCAGAACCTAAAAAAACCCCAAACACCCCTCCCAAACCCCAACAAACCCCAAACTATAAACTCTCCAAGGTTCTTTCTCAGCTGCTCAGAGTTTCTACAATGGGACACATCTGTTCCCACCTCCCTGGATGAGAATGGGGGGGAATAATTGGGATATCCATTCAGCACAAAGATAAAAACACAACCGAGGTGCCCAAAGCCATGGAAAGGTGCTTCCCCGACCAGCCCATCCCTGCTGGGATGCTCCCACCCTGCATCGCCTTTAAGAACTTCCCAAGTTCCAGCCTTCCAGATTTACGACGTGTTGCACTTTTTGAACACCCTTGGATCGCACTGGGGTGATGAAAGCCCGATAGGTCTGCAGATAGCTTTTTGTACGGAGAGAGTATATAAAAGCTATTGCCCCCCCATATACACACACGCACTCCTCTTCCCCCCCTCCTTAAATGTGTCTTTTCTGCAAACTTCAGCCAAGCCCATCCGTGCCAAGAACCTTCCCACACTCCGCTCCAGCCTCCGCTTTACTTAAAATTAATTCAGAGACACTGTACCGGGGACCGCAGCCTTTGTTGAGACTTAATGAGACCACAAGGAATAGAAAAAAAAAAGGAAAAAAAAAAAAAAGAAAAAAAAAAGAAAGGAGAAATTTGCAGCATTTCTTGTAACTAAATCTGTTGGAGTTGTAAGTGTGGTAAATGCGTGTTCCTGCTCTATTTGGATGCCTCTGCTTTGCCTTTTGCAGCTGCTCTAATAAACTTCCCAGAAAGTATTGGATTCACAGAAGTGTTACTAGAAACCCGAACAGAAACCTCATGGAAATGATATATCAACGCAGCAAACCAGGGAGATAAGCCCTGCGACAATAAAGAGAGATTTAAATGAAGTTTCCTTGACTTGAGAGAGAAAATAAAAATTGCCCTCTGCATTTTGGGGGGAGGAGGATGAAAAAGGGGGGGAGCTGAGCTCTAATTATAAGTATCTTGAAATTCCTTCTGCATAAAGTTTCCTTCAAGAGCTGCCAAAAAAGCAAAACGCTGGGAGATGGCGGTGGAGGTGCAGCTCTCGGCTCAGCTGAAGCACACGCGGCTTTGCCCTGCGCTGACAAAACATTTAATTACGACTAGCCCAATGCCTTCCACATTTGGAAACGGGATTCTTGACACACATAATATACCCCATGCTGACACGACTATTTGGCAAAAGCCGAGACTGTGATCTCACATTAATTGCTACACAAATATACTTATTGTGGGCATGGGGTTTATATGGCTGAAGCCTCCATTTGCACATGTTCACAATAAAAACACTTCCCCCCCTCAAATAATGATTTTTTTTGGAGAGTATTTTTTTTTTGAGAGGCTTTTTTTTTTTGAGAGGGTGTTTTTTTTTTTTGAGATGCAGTTTTAATGGCATGAGAACTGTCTGTCGGCTTCCATTACCCCTTTGTTCTCGTCGTCTCTTGCTTTATATGTATTTTTATAAGCCTTTTAAAACCAAGTCGCCCTGTTCTTAATTCTTCTCTCTCTTTACTTTTGTTTTTATTGTAGAGCATCAATAGAAACAGAAAGATTGCGCTGGATTAGAGACGCGGCTGTCGCTTGAAAGCAAGTCCGCTGATAGAGATCTTATAGGACCTCTCTGTTTCTTCCATCTAAGGCCTTCTACAGGGACACAGAAGGATGGTGACACGCTTCCCCATCACCCAGAGGTGTGAGATACCCATTAGCGGGCAGGACTCACCTTGCCCTTTATTCCACCAAACCCAGCTGAATGCACGCGAGCATCAGCCCCGGCATCCGCAGACTGCTCCTTAGTGACATCATGGACCTCTGAGGTCACAGCTCCCATGATGTCCTGCGCGGGAACATGCAGCACACAGATAGTGGGGGCCAGAGGGAGGGTGTTCATTGGGTTTCTCGTTTGGTGTGACCCCATAGAAAGCCTTGGGCTCTTCACATGATTTCCCACTGCAGACCTCACAGAGGGAAACCAGGCTTTACCCCCGGATCTTAAACTCAACAGCAAGCCCTTGCCAAGCCAAACAGCACCAAAGCACCAAAATTCACCCTCCTGCAGCTCCTCCACATCACATGGCGGCCAGTGGTTCTGCTGCCAAATTGCCTGATGACCCTGAGTATCCTCACGAGTCCCCACGAACCTTTCAGCAAAACAAAGCCGTAAAGCCCACAAGGCTGGGGAAAATCCTAACGTGCAGCAGGCTTAGAGATCCAAAGCCAAAAAAAGCTATTTAAGGCGTGGAACTATTATTTCCATCACCCTACTCAGAGAAGGAAGGCTCTGACAGCCCTCGCAGAGCCCCCAGGGGTCAAGGTACCCTACCATGCCCCTGCTTCCCCCCAAAAAACTTTGCTGCATGGCAACAGCTACGAATTTTTTTTCTTTTTCTTTTTTTTTTTTCTGAATTTTTTTTCTTTTTCTTTTTTTTTCTTTCTCAGTACAAAGAAACCGATTATTTAGAAAGATCAAGGAACCAAAAACATAGGCAAATCGCTCTTCTCCCGGGAAGGCAGCAAAGCATGCCCGGCCTCGCTCGGGTGTTTGCACCGCGCTGCCGTGCACACCGAGAGCTGGACGCAGCCTCCCTCCCTGCAGATGCTTTCAGAGTTATCCCACTGCTTGTCTGAGAGCCATCAGGCTCTTTCAAACAATGACCAATTTGTTCCCTGGGGTGGCATTTCCTTATGATTCATCCCACTTTGCCGCAGGCGCGAGGGCTGGGATGCTAATACCAGAAGGATACACTCACGTGCTGGCTGGAGCACCGCAGCGAGACTTTCCGCGACCATCAGGGTTTTTTTTTTTCCCCTTTCCAAGTGATGCCCAGCCCTGTGTGGGTGCTGGGGTAGTTTTTCCACAAGCTGGATCCACTTTTTGATGGAGAATCCGCTGTTACAAACCCTAGATTTTGCTGTTGTAACAGTCTCGCGGGGTGGAAATTGCAGAAAACAACAGTTGCGGGGAGGGGAATTAAAAAAAAAAAAATCATTTCAACAAGGCAGAAGTGTCTCCCTTGAACAACAGGATGTCTTCTGTAAACACGAGGCTACCACAGCTGTTGGAGATATAAAGCGGTGCATTAAAATGTTTCCTTTTGTCAATGCTGAAACCGAGCGAGAAAGCCGAAGGGATGGGTTCAGCCCTTCCTCTCCCCACCATGCCGCCAAAAACCCACCGAGAAGGGTGAAGCCTTTCTAGTTTAATGGAAGTTCATTTTCCAAAGGGCAAGTATGCCTCTAAAAAAGGTTGCAGGCACTTCCCCCCCCCCACGCACATATATGAGGCTGCCAAGTAATAATTTTAACAACAAATCTTTTTATTTGCCCTTTTTTTTTGGTCTCAAATCACAAGCACTTGGGATTTACGCAGTGTATGGGAAGCAGCTTTCATGACGGGAGCGAGTTTTCACACGTGATGCTTGTGCGGTTTAAGATTTTTTTTCTCTGCAAAGGAGCGGTCCAACAACCGGCACACAAGCAAAGAGAGCGAGATGAAATATTTTCAGTCCCTTGATTATTCAGTATCTAATCGCATTTGACTGGTGCGGGTTGTCCGCATCGCACGCATCCAGCCACCCGAGCAGCTCCGATAGCATCTGCAGCCTGGAACCTCACACTTCATCTGCAGCGTCCACAGCCTGTTGGTACAGTGCAATGTCAGGATTTCAAACAATAAATTATCTTTTAGAAGCGGCTTATCATGGAGACACATTCATCTCCATGAGCTGGACCGAGACCAGCTCCACTGGCTGGAAGTTCAAGCGAGGGCACGCGCATTCACTATATATTTTTTTTTTTTTGACCATACAATTTTGGGGTTGCAAAGCCAGACATTAAGCTGGCTGAAAGTCTAGTCCTGCGAAGCATTCGGAGTTGGCAAAGTTTTGCTACTGATTTATGTGGCGCAACAGCTCCGGGCCTGGGATGCATCCATAACATTCGTTCCATCTGTCGTCAATGCAGATTCTGTTCTCCACCGCTCGTGTTGGCAGGGCTTGATCCCAGATCTGCCACTCTCGGTGGCGGGGGGAGAAAAGGGGATGAGAGAAGAGGAAGGATAAGTCTCCCCTTGGTGTCAGTGGCTTCACAGGAGGCCTCAAGTTCTTCAGATGCCTTTAAGCATTGTTGCTGGAGCGTTAATCTTTGGCAGCCCATTTTGGAGAGGAAGGGAATGAGCGGTCGCGCTGATTTTCGATACGATTTCAAAATCAATGTTCACCGACGGTCTCCTTTCAGGCCCACACACGCCTGCGTTAATCAAGGCTAAAGGTCCAGAAAACCATCTAGTCCTCTTGGTCTCCTACTCTTCTTGTTCCTTCCAGGCAAATCTCTCTGATCAATCCCCACGAAACACTGCCTCCTTTCAGAGCAGTTATAAAGCCTGCTAATCTGCCAGTTATCTTCCAAGCCCATGAGCAATTGAGTCCAAGAGGCAAAGGCAGCGTTTATCTTGGGCACAACAAAAATGTCCAATCTGCCCCGGAGATCTCTGGCACGCCTGGGGCTCGCTGCAGCTCCATCCACAAAGCGAGCGCCGAGCACCGCGCTGGGATTCACACCAAACGTTAAGAGGCCTCTCTTCTGCAGATAACGAGAGCTGGAGCATGAGCCAGGCTGCAAGCCAAGATGTTCTTCCCTCCTCTTCCCCCCTCCCCAAATTTGGGAAGGCCTGGGGATGGTCCTGCCCCGTGCACAACCCATCTCCGAGGCTGTGCTCAGGGTGGGGGTGATCCTCTCCGCCAAAACGCTAATGATGCGATTCACCTCCAAATATTACCTTCTGGTTCCCTCGCTGTTCCAACGCCTCCGACATCTACAAAAAAAAAAAAAAAAAAAAAAAGCTGGAATTTCCTGCCAGCTCAGTGGTGCAATTCCAAATGCTTTTTTGGTTTTCGCCTCCCTCTTTAATCTCCAGCCAGCTGGGCCCGTGCGTTAGTGTGAAGGCTGAAAGCTTCAGAGCTTTGGGCAGTTAGTTTTCCAAAGATCTCACCTGTGGGTGGAACGCTTTGCGGCAGCTCTGCGTTAAATTAAAAAGAAACGCACACGCAAAAAACCATGTGGCGGAGCTGCCGGGTCCCTGCAGCAGCACGGAGGGAAGCTGCAGACCAGCTCCGTGGTCTGATTTCTCTTTCAGAGAGGCAGAAATGCAGAGTTAGCTCCTTGTGCCAAGAAGGGCAAAGGAACGATTCGGAACAGAGAGCTGCAGGGGCTGGCGGGCACGGCACGATGCCAGGATGGCCCTCCCCAGCCCCTCCGTCAGGGAAGGATGGAAATCAAACCTCATTGAACCAACCTGCCTCAAACGAGCATTGGGAGAGTATCTTAAAAGAAAATATACATTATCTCAATGTTCCTCCCAACACACAAATGGGCTTTATTCCCCAATTTCCCAGGAGAGCTGTGAAAAAGGATCCCATCGTAGACTCTGCTGTGTTATTTGCAGCCCTTGGCATCACAGGAAGCTCGCAGAGACGAGGCCAGGGCCGCCGTCCAGCCCCTAATTTCTACGAAGGCCTGGGCAAGATGTTCCACAGCTCCAGACTACGGGGACCAGATCCTCAGCTGAAGCAAGGTACCATCATCTCCGAGAAGTTAATAAATGGGTGCCTGTTCACATCGACCAAGGATCTGCTCAAGGAGAAGAGGCAACTAAACCAAACCTATGCACCTGCTGGAGCCATAACAGAAATATTTGAGAATTAATCTTATGATGATAAGCCAGAAAAGGTGTGTGGCAGAGAAGAAAGGGAGGTATGAAGAGGTCCTGTTACCCTGTTTGCTCTACCATTTCAGGAGAAAAATCTATTTATACAAAGATATCTGACAAGAACTACAGCAAAATGGATGAGGAGCTGAATACGTAAAAGGCAAAACCGTCACTGAAAATAAATTCAATTATTCGGTCTTTGCTTAGAGAAGCAACAAAGTTTCTGACATGTTTGTTATTTAGTCTGTCATTAGAGCTGAAAGATGTCTCAATAATGTCGAAGTTACATTTTTAACATCCACTCTCCTCCAAGCAGTTTGAATATTTTCCACTACGTTAGCTGATCAAGCCATTAGTTACAGTTACTTAAAAATAAATGAGCTCTGTATTTTCCTTCCTCCACACTCGCCATTGTGGAGCTCAACAGCAGGGGAGGGGGGGACAGGGAAGAAAAGTATTTTGTTCATGATGAAACAACCCAACGATAATGGTAAATGCTCAAGTTCGACTGCGGAAAGCGAGTACATCTAAGAAGAAAAAGCAGATGCATCTCTTGTCAAGCAAGGAACCGATAAGGTCCTAAACGGCAGCAAAACATGGAAAATGGAAACCGTGTTTGTAAAAGAAACTGCAGCTGGGAGGTTGACGGCATCTGAATAAATCCAGCAAGAACAGAGGCAGGGTGGAATTTCGTTGAGTGCACTGATATGCATTTACTTGCCAAAATGAGTTTTAACTAGAGCTATTCTTTCTTCTCTTTCCTCTAATCCTCCCTCCTCCCCATTAAAAAAAAAAAAATCATCAAGTCAGTCAATTTTCATGAAAAGCTTTCTGTTTTTACTCATTACAGAAAAGCAGGTAATAGGCATTCTTCTACCCCTCTTTCCCAAAATTCAGCCGTAAAAAAACCCCACCAAAGTAAAACCGACCATTTATATTTTGACTGTTGAAGAACAGAATCTGAAAGCACTTTCGCTTTGCTGATTAGCTCCAAAAAACCTAAGGAAGATGAATATATTTTCTCCCATGCAGAAAATGAAGGTGGCACATTTTCCCAACTATCTGTGAACAGGAAAAAAAACCAAAACCCACTAATGAACTTTTGGGGTAGAAAAAAAATCCAAGCATGCCAGGAAAAAAAAAAAAAAAGCACATTGTGCTAATAGGTCATTGGGCAATTCCCACTCAATCCAGGCTTGATTGTGGGATACAGATTTATCCAACATATTGACCACTGGGTTGTAAGAACCGCCTTCGCACCCACCACAGAGCAAGTCTCCAGCTGCTGTCCTCTCAACAACATCTGGCTGAGACCCAGTCAGCTCCGTTGTGCTGCTCTCTTTGGTAGCTTTATCAGAGAAATAAATAAAAAAACACCCTTACTGCAAGATATAACCTTAATATTGACCTCCCAAGGTATATATAATTATATATACTCTTATAACCTACAGGTTTTGGCAATAAACCATCTTTGCACCCATACTGCAGAACAAGTCACTTCTCTCCAGGTGATGTCCCAGCTCCTACTGTACCACCAAGGACTACAGAGTCCCCCCAGCTCCCCCGTCCTGTCCCAGTACCAGGGCTTCTAAAGCTCCCAGCCAGCAGCGAACCACAACCTCCTCCAGCAACACATAATTTGCCCACTGGACTTAACAAACAACTACTGATGTGAAGAAATCGGGATGAATGAAAAATCCAATCACACTTGCTAAACCAACCTGCAGACCAATGGTGGTCCAGACCACGGCTTGGAAGCCACCGTGTGATGGGCTTCCCCTTGACTTTGGAGCATGTGCTGCTCAACACCTGGGGCTTTCCAACTTGTTTGTCACTGGAAGATGACGTTACTTCCAATAGAAGAGCCTGGAGAACCAGAACCAAATAGTGCTAATGCTACAGACCATTTTTTAAATGTTGGAGGGTGCTTATAGATCTTTTAGGAAGGCCCTCACTTGCAGGGGGAGCTCTTGTCCTTTTTGAGAGTATTCACCCCTATCAAGTCTGTTCTGCCCCAGTGCATCCTGGATCTGTCGTTTGCTTTTCAGAGCAAATAACACCCAGGTTTCTGCAGGTCCTGTAACCCAGCAAGACGGGGAACGCTCTCAGCATCCACACATCAGACACTCAGCTACATCCCAGCACCGTCAGACTCAGTCCCCGAGCTTCCAGGATGCTAAGGACACACTGTTCAACCTCTGTAAATATTAGGCCATCCAAAGACCATGCTAGGTCCTAACCAGTTGTCCCAATTCCAAAAGGCCAGTTTTGGGGGGTCAGTCTGGCTTAGACAGCGTACGCGGATCCCACGCATGCGTCCTTCATCTTAACCGCACCCTTGATGTTGGGGTGTGAGAATGCTCCATCCCCTGCAGCTACAGGGGAATTCCCAAGCAGATGGTTAAACTGGATTTCCAGCTTCTCTGGAGTAGCAGAATGGGGGTAACTCATCAGGGCGGAGGTATGGAGCTGGCTCACGTTGCCCAGCGCTTTGTGCTCCGGGCAAGTCACAGGTCTATCGGTCACCGGAGTTTCATTAGCTACAGATGAGGTCATCCCTTGGCAAAGAACCTTGAGACCTTCACACGGGTCTGGTAATTATGCAGAAATACTACATAAATAATGAAACACATTATGGAAATGCAGTGCGTTTTGGCTGGGGGGTTCATAGGCACCTTCTAGGAACTGGAGACTTGAACTTCCCTAAAAATCCCTGGGGAAGAGGATCCCTAATTCTCTTAGACCTTCTGAAGGTGCTGGGCACGTCAGTACCAGCATTACTCCTGTGCTTCTGCAGTTCAATGGATCCTACAAGGCAGGAACTGCAGGCAGCAAGCTGAATGCTACAGGCTTAAAACAAAGTCAATAAAGTTCAACAAAATAAAGTCGCTCATTTTTTGCTGTCACTCACAGGATGCTGCAGTGTTGACTCTGAAGGGTGGGAGAAAGGAAGAGGAACAGAAAGTACGTGAACAGAGAGGAGGAGACATCAAGGGGAGATGGCAGCGGTGGGCACAGCCCCAGCCCTTGATGAAGGGTGTGACATGAAGGTCAAGGATTTAGGAATATTTCCTGGACAGGTGGTGCCAGCCAGGGAAATAAGATCTAGGACCTCCCGTCTCAGCCCTGGAGATCCTCTCCTCCAGCAGCTGCCCTTCCCATGGTGGGAGGAAGGGTAAGAGCAAATAAATAAAACCAAAAGGTACTCAAAACAAACCCACACCATGAACAAGTCTCTCTGCTTCAGCTCAGACCTTTCTGCTGCAGGACAGCAACCCAGTTCGGAGTTCCTCTCTTCCCCCAGCTGGTTGCATTTTCACAGCTTTATTAACTTCATGCAGTAAGACCCCAGGACAGAGAACCAGACCTCTTCTGATACTGATTATGGCACTGGCCTTGATACTCAAGCCTGGACCCAACTTTTCCTTCCTCTTCCCTCTTCCATCCCGAAATCTGTAACAGGAGATTAGATTTACCCCTTAGAGACCCCTGGGGAGGGTGAGGAGAAGAGAAGATGAAAGGCTCCTGGGTACTTCATCCTTCGTTTCGGCACCAGCTCCATTCCCACGGCTCTGTTCCGACACCTCAAGGCGACAATCCCCAGTATCATTTCAGGAGCACCCATCCCTGGAACTGGCCATGCTCTTCCAACTCTCCACTACTTTTTTTGTAGGGACATCTGGAAGAACTATGGAAATATGTTCTCTTGAGCCCCCCAGGGCTTTTTGCCTCTATTCTCAGCACTAAATCCTGGCTCAGAAAGCTTTTCTCACAATATTTTCCATCTTCATTGTGTAGAAGGGTAGAAAGATGTAGCACAGAGAGCAGTGGTGTCTACAGGAATCCTCAAGGCTGTTTGGCTGAAAGGTTGGGGGGCTTCCTGCCTGTCCCCAGACCAATTTGACCAAGCTCATCTCACACAAACACCAAAACAAACCTTGTTTGTTAAGTTAAGACATTTATATCTAAGACATTTATCCTGCTGAGTTCAGACATTTACATCTAAGAACAGTCCAACCCCCAAATCACTGGGGGTGTCCGCACTGCAGGGGGATTAAACACCCACACGCAGCTCTGAACCTCGGGACTACCACTTCTCTTTCCATTTAGTCCCGCTCTGAACCCACGGACAAGGACAGATCTTGGCAATCCACCGCCAGACCGCAGCCCAAGCTCTTAAGATGGGGTCAACGTGCTATATTGATTCATACCAGCGGAGCTTTACAGATTTAGTCTAGCTGAGAATCTGGCCACTTATGACTTAAATTGTTTTCTGAAATGCATCCAACAGGAAATCCTAAATCAAGAACACTCTGCATTTTGAGAAGATTCCTTTCCCTCAGATCCAAACCCAACTAAAAAGTTTTGCAACTTTTTCCATTTTAGGAATAAGAGGCTTTCTGCTCATATCTTCCTCTCTTCCCAAACAAATAATCAAGTACACAGGAGCCCAAAATACTTTTTCCCCTCTGTTCACTTTATTCAGGGAGTCGACGCTGAAGCCAGCATATTTAAAACCGGCCAGCTGTGTTCTGACCAGCTGACGCTGGAGGCCACAGCTGGGACAGCCAAAGAGGCAAGATTCCAGCTGCAAAAAAATGAGGCAACACCTTCAGAAAAGGGATCGAACGTGGGGAAATGGCCACGGTTCAATTCAGAGCTTCCTTGCTGCTTTTCCAGTGACAGCTGCTGGTGAAGGCCAGATTCTCAGCAGGAGTAAACTGGTCATGCTGCTTCGACTGCCCGGTGTCCACGCCAATTTACACCAACTGAGAACGTGGCACAATCTGGTTCATGTTTGGGCTTTGCTCTGCTCTTTCCCCGTTATCATCCTTCATCTAGAAATAGCTGCATTATAGCAGAGAGAGAAGGAATAACAACCCAAAGTTGTCTGGTCCAGAAATGGTTTCCTGGAACTTAAGTCTCTCTCTCTCTCTCTTTTTTTTTTTTTTTTTTTTTTTTTCCTGAAAGGAGATAAAGTTGTTCATTGTTTGTCTTGGCTGCCTATAAACTCATGCTGCTGAGAGCAGCCTTTGATCACAGGGCTATTGGGAGGCTGACCCTTGACAGCCCATCCACTCCCCGGCTCTTTCAGTCTCACCAGCCCAGCCCTGACTTCCTCCTTCATAAAAAGCCATTAAAAAAGCCCTACATGTATATTATCCAACAGCCCTTCCAGCAGTTTCAGGATCCTGATCTAACTAGCGTACAGAAAACTTCATTATGGGGATATTCCCTTCCTCAAGGGTTTCTGCGATGGGAACTGGGGAGTTCGTGATCTGGGATGTCCTGCCATGAGCAGCACCAACTCCTTCCAAGCCTGCGGTGGACAAACATGCATTGGGGTGTATCTAACAAATGTGCTCTTTATAAAGGACAAATCACAGCCCTCTTAAATGCTGCCAGAACTCTAAGCTTATTTCATGTTCCTCTTTTCCCACTGAAAAGTTTTTGGACATTTGAGCAGGATTTGTGCATCCCAGTGATCTGGTCTGAGCTCCCAGCTCCGGCTGGTTTGCTGCACATCCAGAACATTTTTACAGCATGTGTTGCCCAACCGCAGAGGCTACAAGGCACAAAGCACATTCCCTTCTGACACCTATCAGGGATTTTTTTCTACGTAAGTCAATCTGTGCAATGTGACTCACTGCTCCCACACTTCATGGAAGGAGCAGGCTTAGTTTAGTCTCACATACCCCGGCAAGGGCAACCGTCTTCCCAAAGCACTGGGTTTGCAAGGCTTGCGTATCATGATCAGGGTGATGCTTCCCAGCAAATCCCCACAGAAGATGCCAGCTCCAGCCCTGTCCTCCTCCCCAGCACAGTGACAAGAATAAACTGTGCAGCTGACCTGTGGGACATGAGGCAGTAAGCAGGGATTTTTAAGAAATAAGAGGCACACATTTCTAATATCTTTTTATCTACCAGCATGAACAAGTGAGCCTTGAAAGGTGGGGTGGTAGAATCAGCCCTCTCTGGATTTATTAGCATCTTCCTTCATCAGGGGACTCAGATGACTTGATATATATCAGCTGATACCCAGAGGACTTCAATAATATCCTCACCATCTCCCAGTTCTGATCTGGGAGTCAAGCTTTCATGTTCTTTGCTCTTGAATTCCTGTCTCACGTTCGAGCTATTAACATCTCCACTCCAAAACCAGTGCCACCCACATGTACAGCCCCACAATTATGTTGGCTTATAAAAAAGTTCCACTGGTGCAGAAATACACGACTGTCAAGCTACCATTTAGTCTAAAGTCAGGAATGAGACACGTTCGTCTTGCGCTCAGTTTTATCTGATGCATTAGCTACGAAAATTATCACACAAGCCAAATGTTCAGACTAACATCTTGCTATTGCGTCTGGCCACATAGTTTCAAGTCAAGTTCCAGTTAGTTGTGGTCTGAACAGATGCAACAGTCAAAAAACAGCTAATTATTCCCAACTCGCAAATAACAATACCAAGGCAGAGGAGGGAAATATGTGACCGGTCTATAGTTTCTCAGAAAACTTGTAGAAAGGCCAGAAAGAGAATTCGGTGCTTCCACAAGCTAGTTGAGCTCTAGCCACGATGTTTTCCCTTCCACTCCAAATCACCTACAAAACCTGGAAATACATTGTTAGGTCTCCCATTTTGGTTAAGATGAAGCTATCATTGGGGAGTATGGGAAAGCGTGGCTAAAAATCACCAGCCACATTCAGCTCTGCTCCTTTTTGAGCATCCTGGCCGTAGAAACACGCTTACAAACCCAATTCCAGAGATCACTGTCACATATCTTCACCACATCCACCAAAACTCTTCCCAGCCCTTTTAAGAAAACTGTAAAAGCCACAAAGCCTGCAACATACCACAGCAGAACTCCAAAAGAACTACCAGTGTCCTACAGTGGATGGGTGTTACATAAAAATGCCCAAAATGACAAAACAGAAATGTAAATCAACCCCTCCCAGCCCTCCTTTCTGCCCCCAAACTCTAATATTTTTTCTCTAACTATTCCAGTCTATCTATCCAAACCCTGCTGTTTCAGAAAATCCAACGCTAGGTATGGGACAAGCATACTGCATGAATCGTTTGAATATTACAGCCCCATCATTGCCTCTTGGAAATCAAAATGAGGGTTTGTTATCTTGAACCTTGACACTCTTTAAGACTGGGTGCACAATTCCCACAAAGAGAGCAACACACCCCAAATCCAACAAAAGACACATGAAGGGTCTGGCTCTGGGGACACTATGTCTAGGATTCTCATAAACACATTTTTTTCTTGTTAGACTCCTACCAGCATATGTAACAACATATGAAAAAAAAACCCTAAATAACACTCCACGAAGTTATTCCAGGATGATGCTGCCATGACAAAGCACCCTTGTGCCACTCATTTACAATATCATCGGTGAAGTCCCCCCAGATGACCATGAGGTCAGATGTATAACAAACTGAGCTCTGACCATCTGGTTGCCCAGGGTACGTACCCAGAGCAGGAAAACAACTACATTCCCAACCAGCCCTGCAGCTCCGAAGGGAGCTCGGGCTGCCGAGCAAGGCACAGGGATTAGTGCCGGCTGTGGGATGGAGAGCTGGACCCACAAAGGAGGATGATACGAGGGTCACTGCAAGACATCCCAGTTCCAAGGATGGAATGTCAGCTCCCAAAATAACAAACATTTGAGCAAGGCACAGAAGCTGACACACCAAGCTAGAAACTGCCCAAAATAGGCAAAAGGAAACTCAGAAATCAGTATTCACTGAAACCACACTATCCTCCAGAAATTCACACACTAAACGATTGCACATACGAGCTGCGCATGTCCTAGGAGACCAGGGCTCCGAGGTCCCTCCAAGGAAACTCTGATTCTGTTCCTTTCTAGCAAGAATTGCTCACAAAGGCTCTGTTAGCCAGAGAATTCAGCACCAACTGGCTCCTCCTTATCTAAAAGGAAGTGGCTATGTTCAAAGCTACTAGAAAGTTCAACTTTGTTTCTCTATTATCAACTTTAAAGATCAGGGCCACGGCCATCAGATGGGACAGCCTTGCAGAGGGCTGAAGGATTTCTGAGGTTCCACAGGTGACAACACCGTGTTCAGTTTAGCGATTCCTCTGCCATCAGTTGGCTGTAGGAAACCCAAGAGCCAAAGGGACGTTTAATTGTGGGCAGAGATTGTGCAAGTCAAAGAAATATCCTTTGAAGGTCTGGACCTGGAGTTCATCTTTACTATCTGACAGTTGGGTTTAGGCATCTTTCTGGTAGGAGGACTTATTACTTTTACAAGACTTCTTCATTCCTTCTCCCCAACTATGTAGGACGGATCCATTGCAGTTTTGACTATAAGGTCTCCTCTGGCTCCCGCTGGGACAGCCAGGTTCAGAGGAGACTCTTCAAAATGTATTTTCATGATTTATGGAGTTTTTTGGGAGCTGCCTTGTGAAAGTCAACCAACAATGTAGACCTGACTGATGCCACCGCACATGCCACAGGCTCTAGGACCAACACCCCTGAGCTCCTGGACAAGGGCTCCTTTTTCTAGCTGTATTGCTGGATTTGTCTCCAGGCAGCTGAGCACTAACAAACCTCCCTGCACTCACCCAGGACACCCATGATCTGGGTCTGGCTTTTTAGCTCTACTACAGAGCTGCCGGATGGCTAAAGGGAAATCACTGCTCTGGTTTCCTCATCTGGAAAACGGAGGCACCGATCTCCAAATCCTTAAGGAAATCATGCCACAAGCAGACCAAGAAATAGATAATACCAAAGCAGCGTTTTGCGATGCTACAGAGTTATGACACAGAGCAGCAGGATGTCAATGCAATTTCAAAGTGATGGAAAATACATTGACAGAAGCCTTTTAAAGTGTAACCGAGAAGAAAAAGGCTGGAAAGACCAACCAGTTTCACATGAGGGGAAAAGCCAGGAATGCTTCCTCCTCCGTGCCCTCCCTTCTAAGCAAAACAAAATCATAAAGTGAACTACAAGAGGGACCTGTTGTTTCAAATCTGAATGGAAAAATCCAGACAACTCTCCCATGGCACTCGCGGAGCAGAGGTTAAGAACGAGGGGCGCAGCAGAAAGGGGACACACAAGATAAGCGGCTCAGATTCACATCTCCCCATTTCCTTTGCTTCCTAAGAACTGGGTCATATTATAAACTTATGCAAATGTGTTTACTTCACATTTTATTTCGGTCTTAGCCACGCAGTTGTCAGCCTGTATCAACATGTCAGTCTGTTTGTGCAAACAATCATTCCTTCACAGAAAGATTTCGGTAAAAACAGACAAAATGTTATGACATGCGAAAAAACTTCCTAAACACGACAATAAAAGAAAAGCCACTAGAAGAGGGTATGTTTTCCCTAGCAATTACACAGCTTAAAACAAAAGAAATCACCCAGGACATTATTTTTTCCCCAAGGATAGTACAGCATCAGATCACATCATGTCATAGACTTTTGTGAAGTCCCCCACTACAGGGTGGAGGATTTGTAGGGTGGGCATGAGGAAAGAGAAGCGGAGCCCATCAGCACTGCCCATGGGTACTCCAAGCCACCCAAAAACATGAATCTCTCCATCTCTTCCCCATATAACAGGTCTCGGAGAGAAGTGGGGACAGTCCCCTGCAACCATGAGCAGTGGGCACCACGTTTGGAGACCCATCAGCCCCGTGCAACCCCTTTGATCTCTCCCAGAGGATGGAAGGAATGGGTGAGAGAGGACAGGGGAGGGATGAAGGCAGTTTGACAGTGGGAAAGCAGCTGCAGAGAGCAGGTGACAGGGTTGGACTGATACGTCAGCGTTATGCTTGTCCTGGAAGCCGCTCTGCTTCCCCACTGATGTGGCAACATCTGGCCCCGCTCTATCGCATCCTCCTTGCATGAGGAGGACAAGGGCATCACAGCTTTGAGGAGATGTTAAGTGGGGTCTCCAAGAACATGGTTGTGGGTCACAGGGACAGAGAGGAATCTCAGAACTGAACTCCAGAGCCTCACGAGTAGATGCATGGGTCACGCAGCAGCGAGACAGCGGTGAAGCACCCTGCACTGCCAGAGCTGAGATGCCCTCAAAGCCATCACCTCCAGATCACCCATTTTTGACCCTTTCTTCCACCTGCCCCACGACCATTTTATGATTCCTAGAGGCAATCAGAATATTAAAAAAAACCAATCTAGACTGCCTCCTCACACAGTGTGCCCAGGTGAAAATGAGTCTGAGGTCAAACAGGGAAGTGAACCTGTTCCTTCTGGTTCTTTTTCCTACTTGGAAGCATGAGTTCTGTTTGTCAGGGGCATCTGCCAATATTTTGTTCCTGGAAAAGAAAAGCAGCAAGTATTGACACTGAGCAGGTCCTGAGCATGAGCAACTGCACAGCGTAACACGGAACAGCAGGTCCAGCCCCTGCTCACCTGGATGTGCCAAAGCCCCTTTTGTTCAGAGCTCCTTTCCTACTCCCACAAACCAGATTTTATGTCTTCCCTGCAAGATGAAGCGCACCGCACTCTTGCAAGGCAAAATAATAAGTGATAATTTAGGAGAAACAGCCACTTCCCTGCAAATTCCATAGCACTTGGTGCAAACTCCAACACGCCCGGAGCTGCCAGCCACCGAGACCCGCTACCAAAGTCACCAAGGAACCACCCAGGCGCTTGGCACTGGCTCCGCTCTTGACGCAAGGTTCAGCTCTAAGGCGAGGGAACACACATCCATAAGATGCCTTCAGCTAGGAAACACTGATTGAGGCCTCTCCATTACCCTAGGAGCTCTCAAAAAAATCTTCCAACAAAATAATTAAAACCATTCTGAGTGTGAAAGCACCCCCGTCTGAGACAGAAAGCACGCTGACAGCAGCTCCCAGCTTACCTCCTCGCTGCGGAGCTCCCCCAGGCAGCTAGCGCTGCTTGGGTGCACCCGGCACAGCCAAAGAGCCATGGTCATGCTCTCCAGCCGGTGCTGCTGGACCCCCCACCACCGCCCCAGCCCTGCCCCGCTTCCCCTGGTGCTGGGAGGCTGGTGCTCTGTTCCTCTGGGGCCTACAGAGGGCATTGTGGGAAGGCAGCAGAGGATTCCCAAGGAATTTGCGTCGGTTGGGTGGACGATTTGGGTGAACTGCGTGTTGGTGCTGCCATGGGCTTTGGGCGCAATGTCCTGGGGTGAGGAGCAGGGGGGGAACACCTCAGTGCTAAATCTGCAGGAAAACAGACCCAAATTAAGAGAAAAAGGTTTTCTCCCTCCCCTGCCAAGTAGTCCGTACCTTTGTTGCGAAGGATTTCAGCTAATGTAATGAGAGTGGTGAGGGCACGGAGGCCAGCTTATACACGGGCTGCAATCTTGTTATTGGCAGCGGGCTGAAGCTGCCTGGGGTCAAGAATCACTAATTAATTACTAAATTAAATTTAGCTTTTGAGGTTCAGGTCCTCCTGCTTTGCACACACAGCACGCGAGAGCAGAGACGGCTCACTGAGGCAGGCAGCACTGTCCAGCCAGCCCGGCACCTTCGGCCGGTTCCATCCCAGTTTACAAGCCCTCCTGCTGCCCTCGGGGCTGCAGCATCAGCATAAACAACCCAGCAGCTTCCTTTCCAGGGCAGAGACTAATGATCAATACACCTGCAGGGACCAGTCTCACAAGGTGGGGTGGCCAAGGCTACCAGGGAGCTCCCCTGAATGCAAGGGTTGTATTCTTTCTTATTATTAAAAGACCTGATGAACTTTTTTGCAGATGTATTGCCCTTTCCTGGCAGCCTCCCTTGGTGTTTAGAGCAGGGCCACCGTTTTTTCAAGCGTTTGTCTAGTGTCCTCCAACACTAAGGTGGAGAAACTCACTTTTAAGGGATGGTAGCCTTGGTACCAACCCACCTTCTTCAGGACTATCTCCTCTCGGGTGGTAGGAAGAGTTGGATTCTATCACTGCTAGAAGTCAGCCACTGCTTATTCTGGACATGTATGGTTTCCTGTTCCCTGCCGCAAATGTCTGCGCCGTTCAGACTCGGGTGAGATACAAGTTGGGGTCTGCCCAGGACTGGCTCATCCCTGTGATGGGATCCCCAATGGCACCTGCTCAAAAATAAGTTGAACTGTAAGTTGTGCATTTAATTCCTCATCTTATTTGAAACTTTCAAAAGCTTTTATGAGCAGACGAGGTGGGAACTGGTACCCAACCATACCAACCAGGAGGGAATTTAAAGAGCAAGTGTGCAGAGAGCCCTGCAAGCCCCAGTGACATCTTCCTCATGCACTTTGTCCATGCTGGCACAGAGAGCCCAGGAATGGAGCAACAGCACCATGGCTTTTAAAGGCCAAAACCAAAGTATGGCTCATGCATTTGGGTCCAAGTGCTGTCTGAAATTTCAAGCAGTCCTAAGTCTCAAGATTTGTCCCTGCAGAGTCCCCGCAGCCCCTTTAAGACCTGTCTTTAAAACTGGAACTGCTACTGGTAGTTGTGTTCCCAACCTAGCAGAGGGAGAGGGTCTTGGCTTTTGCCCAGGCTCGCTAAGAAATTCTTATCACAAGAATCTAAATTAGAAAACTAGGACAAGACTTCAAAGTTATTGATAAAAGGAAGCCAGTGACCTAATGTCATTTGAGTTTTCAGGCTATGCATTTCCATGGTAAGAACATTTCTTTTGTATATTTTGGAAGAAAATTTGTTCTTTTCCTAAATAAAGTTCTCAGAAGAATAGTAACACTTCACTTCTCAAAACATTCTCATCTCTTCAGCATAATTTAAAATCTTCAGTTTCACATCAGGCTGGAGTTACCAACCACTGAAGTCAACGGAAGTGTCTTCCTGGGGCAGCTAGAACAAGGAATTCTGGCAACACTGTTATTTCCCACCAAGGCATAGAGAAGTAGCATTAATTCTCTTGATCAATCTTCAAGAGCACCAAAGCTTTGGATGACAGTGGAGTTGTAGCCATGGTCAGAGCCACCGGAGCATGACTCTGGCTTCTGTGAGCAGAAGGCAACAAAGAATCGGTGGTGGGATGTGGCTGGGATGGGGACACTATGAGCCTGTGGGTCACCCCAAAGCACGTACCACTGGGTCTGCACTGCAGTTATGATCTATAGAACACAGATTTGTAGCTGGTATTGACTTGCCTTCAGCTCTTTTAGGGAATATATCCTTAGATTCTGCTCTCAGCTCTCACATAGAAAGTTTCAGGATGCATTGCTCTAAAGATACAGATGCCTCGCCTTCATCCATAAATAAGGTCTATTTTACTCTTTACAGCTCCTTTCACAAAGCCTCCAGCTCTCACCGGCCACTCCAGTTGGTCAGAGAGCAGGCTGTGATTAGTCATTTGCAGCCACAACACCAGACTTGCCTCCTTGACCAAATGGAGATGTCAAGATTTTCCGAGCTGCCTCAGGCTGTGTAATTCTCATCCCTTTGGAAAAAGAGCGCAGACTCGTGTCTCTGAGTGACAACTGAAGCTGTTGCCTCACCTGCATTAAGCCAGGAACAACTGAAGTCAACAGATACATCGTAAGGGCGCTGCACTCTGTGTCTGCTATGATAAAAACACAACACGTCCTCTCAGAACGACCTTGCAAAGTGTTTTGAAAGCAGAGAGCACAATGAAGGTAACAAATTACTGAATCTTAGAGGTGCTGAGAGAAGGATGCAGCAGTTTCCTGTTGGTTTCTGACATAAACTCAGTTTTCCATTGCTCCTGCTCTGTGGTTTTCTCTAAGCCTGCAGATTATTTAATATCGAAGGGGAAAGGCTTCAACCTGGCTGAGAAACTGCAGGAATTCCCAGTGACCTGGAGGGAATTACAAGAATGCTGCTTGCTGATCAGATTAAAGGGAGAAGTGGTGGGGCTCCCAAGGGTCTTCTTATTCAGCCTTTGCCGCATACAATACCGCGCTTTGTCTCTGATTTCTGCTCTTTACAATGATTCAGGTTACTGCACTGGAAACGGCGCTGCCTCGGGAGGCTTGGCTCCATCCCCGGTTCACTGGGATGCAGGAACACCTGGCAGAGTGTGACCAAGGGTGGATACTCAAGCGCCAGCCCCAGCACATATTTTTGCTGCCCATTGCCTTTGATATGATCAAAACTGTCATGCCCTTTTCTAAAAAGAGCGATAGCATTTAAAATAAATCATTCTTCCTCCTCAAAGTTGCAAATCACACCACAAAGAAGAATACCTCCAATGTTTTTTGCAAGTCTGCAAGATTTTTTTACCAGCAACTGGGCTGGCCTCAAGGGAATATTTTAGCAAGAGCAGGGATGCACAGTGCTTTACTCATCTGGGTATTTATTTTCCCTCTTTCTTTAGGGCCAAAGCATTATGTGGTACGTCTACACCGCTGTCTGCCTCTCCAAAGGAGAAAGCTGTCCTTCTCGAGAGCTACCTCCCAAAACAACTTCACCAAAAACATGTAACACAATTAGAAAATCAAAGACAATCTGGTCGGTTATGTTCCCACTGTATTAGGCTGGCTCAGTGGACAGGAGGGTAGAAGAAGAAAGTAGTTCACCAAACAAACAGAAAGAGGAGACAGGCTGCTAACGCAGTTGTTGTTCATATGCTGGAAGCTATGGGAAGACCCCAGAATGGCAGCAGTTGGTTTGACAGATTACACACACCTCCCAGTCTGAACAATTCCCTCTGGCTCCTTCAGAACTCCAAACTGCACGTTTTTTTTCCACTTAAGAATCCTTTTTAACACTAAGAGCCATTTAACACATCTGACAGGACCAAATCCAGATGTCTAGCTGTTTGACCTTAGCAGCAACTTCCATTGAGATGTTCCAGTCTGCATCCAGAGGTCAACACCTCTTGCTCATCTCCCCAGTGAAATCATTATTTAAAAAGGCAACTATATGGTTCTACCCAAAAGTCAATCCCAGGATCCAAATATGCCCCAGTTCAGGGAAACTCATCAAATTTTATGATCACAGCCACCCATGACTCACTGCTACTCCTGACTATCTACCAAAGGCAGGGCATGTTACACCAAATCCATCCCTCGGCTCCACTAATGCTGCTTCAGCAGGACAA
>NW_010146941.1:35812-69606 GCF_000699245.1 Pterocles gutturalis
AGCCAGGTGCTGAAGGTCACGAGAATTTGGTGCAATTCCTCCTCATTTGCAGTTCTCCCTCACTCTACCTGACGTGTTTAGGTAGCAACTTTTGGTGGAGAAGCCTTTGATCTCCAAAATTTCTGCTCCGTCTCCCTGGCGACAAGTACAACCTGCAGGATTGTGAATGAACCCCATTGTGTCCCTCCCATCACCTTCTTCCCCAAATGACTTCTACCTGCTAATGTTAGCAAAGCGAGGCCATCGGCACAGTTTCCACCTACCTTGAGAGAAAGATGTAGACATTTGTCTTCCCCAAGTCCTGGAAAATGAAATAACTTAATGACTCGGAACAATCCCCTGAAGGAGAGCAGGTAATTCTAGGGTTCATCACCGGGATGAGGACGCTCTGGTTTACCAGCCACCCCCTCACCTCTGCCTCTTTCAAATGAATAAACACAATGTTTCCCTTGTTTCTGTTTAGATCCCTGTGCCTGCATCGTTCTGGTTTCCACCATTAGCCTAATGAGCAAAATCAGCCTCGCCCCATCCCTCTCTGCTCCTGAGGAGAGCTTTCAAGGGGGATAAATTGGCATCGCAGCAGGGTGTAAATGGGTTCAAAACACATGGAGACGAGAACACTCTGAGGTTCTCGGGGCGAACCAGCCACCTCGGTGCCTTCCCGGGGAAAGCAGAGCTCTGGGTGAGCAGCACAGCAAGGGCTTCATCATTACCCGCCGTGAAACTCAAGAGGGGGAAAGGCAAAAAAGAAAAAAAATCAAAGGAGAGCAGGAGGTGAAAAGAAGGCAAAAGGGTGCCTTCAGGGCTCCTTTCATGCCGCTCGCTTCACGATCCACCAGTCAAGGCTCCTAAGCAGGAACAGAGACGCTATTCAGGCCAAATCTGGATGTTATCCCAGGGCACCAGGGACACCAGTAAAGGGAAAGTTTTGACAGGTGAAATGACCTTAATATAATTAGCCCTGCCAGCCCCTCCTTCCCCTGCCTTCTTTGCCTTGCCATGAAAACGGTAGTCTTTTAATGAGATCCTTTTTTCCCCCCTGTAACGCAATACCACCGCTTCGCCAAGCTTTTGCTTGCGCATTCAAACGGGACATACATGAGCTCCTCCGTCTTCGCTCCCCCCTCACGCCCAGCTAGATGGACATCTCGAGATATTGCCATTGATTCTTTTGCTGCTGACTGGGGTGGGGTGGTTTGGTTTTTGATTTTTTTTTTTTTTTTCTTAGAGAAAAGGCTGAAAGGAACCCCGGTAATAGAATGATTTGGCCTGCAAGTCAAAACCCCCTTGATGAACAATCAGACACAAATGTCAATAACAATTAGATTGGCCGAGGGCTCCAGTCACTTAGGACTTCAGTTTTCCGTCTCCAGTGCTCAAAATGAAACCCTCAGTACTGTGATCTCCAAATCAGGTTTGGCATCAGGAATGAAAAGACATCAACAATAATATTATTAAAAGGCTGATGGCAGAATAAGAGCAAAAGACAGACAATGGGAGGGGGGGAGTGCACACACACATGCGCACAGAGGAGAAGGAAAATTAAAAAAGTGAGAGCTGCTGTAAAAATCCATCAAGATATCAAATCAGTCCTGGCTTAAAGAATGATCTAAACCGCCTCAGATTCTCCTCCCGGACAAGTTCTGCTCCTCTGGGCTTTAAAATTTCCACCTCCTGCTGTCCAACATATCAAGCACGGGAAGCGAATGAAGGGAAGAAGGCCCTTAAGTGCAGGCTGTATTTTTTCCTGTTCCTTAAATTGTAAATATACAGTGGAGGCAAGAAATGCCCAATCTAATTAAGAGCAGTTGAGAAGTATGGAGACAGGGTCCTCCCACCGGGAATGCTGCAGGTTAAAGAGGTTAAAAAGAGGAATGTTCTGCCTAATGAGGGAAGTTGAACATTAGGAGCACACTTCCCACTGGAGAGGCAGGCTGGGAAGAAGTGGATTAAAGCCACAGAAGACGTGGCTCCCTGGCCAGAGCAGGTGTGTGCTTGGTTTCAATGACGACTGAGGTGAGGGCAAGATGTTTTAAAGGTTTGCAACTCAGGGCAGCAGCAAAAAACACGGTCCTGAAGGGATCTTGCATTGAAACCATTCTCCTAAATTAAAAGCCAGCTTGCTTTGCTTCCCTTCTCTCTGCAAGCGTGGGGCTTGAGAGGTGGCTGTGCCAGACTGGCCACCATTGTCCCCTTGCTGCCTCTACTGGGGGGACACCAAGCTGGGAGATAGTACAGCCAACACCTAGACACGTTGCCAACTCTACTAGCAGGGGTATTGCTCCTAAGGAGAGGTAATCTCAAAAATATTTCAGTTCTTGGTTCACAGCACACAAGCTGGAGTCCACACAAGCTAAGTCTGGAGTGACGGCCACGGTACTGGAAGGCAGGACTGACCCACAGCCTGAGGTGCCCCAGCTGGGGGGATGCTCCATCTTCCACCCCAAACATCCTCTCCTCTCCACCACCTGCACAGGCAGGGAGGGAACCAGCAGGTCCCTCCACCCGAGCAGCTGGGGCACTGGGATGGCGGGATGCTCCACAGACTCCATCTGACCGCTCTGCAGACACAGCCCCCAGGGGAAGGAGGCAGGGAGATCTCATGGGGAGAAGGGAAAAGAAATCACACTGCGTGGGGAAGACTAGCACCAGGCAAGGAGAAAAACCCTGAGGACTGGGGATGCTAGCCAAGGGGAGCTGAGAAGATGAAAGCCCTCTCCAGAGATGCCTGCGGGCTCTCATGCAAAGCGTATAAGCCATTTCCTGGGATGCAGTTCTTCCAGTGCTGTACGTTTAGCCCCACTGTTCGGTGATTTCTGACAGCACATTCAATACTGCAAAGTGAGCCCACACTGCACGGAGCACACGGCTGCGGTGTTACAAGAGGACCCTCCAACTGCTCAGCACCAGGAAAGCAAAGGTCTCTTGCTCCCTCGGCCATGCTGTAGCCATAAATAGACACTGAACAAAACAGGAAGGCTGCAAGGTGCAGTTCTTAACTTATACAGCATCAGTCCTTGATAAACCACTCATCAAACATTTTCTATTTGAAAGGACCACCTCCTCTTTTGGGTAGAAAACAATCCGTGCGCAGGCGTAGCTCAGTATTATTAGATGGCTGCAGGACACACACACACACAGAGAAGGCTGAATAAAGTATCTAAGAATATTTTTGTCTTTCCTAGACCCTCTCTTCTCCTGTGATTGCACTAAGCTTTTTAACTAGGCATGGTGACTTGGAGAAGGTTGGATTTGCCCTGCCTAGATGTCCAGGTCTACAGCTAACCCCCATGTTGGGGAAGAAAACAGAAAAAAATGAACTTGTGCAGAGCAAGCTGTTCAGCAGCAGTCCTGGGGAGAAGACAGGATCTCCCATCCCTCACGACCCCATTACCCCATGCCAGGCAATTGCTGGCCAGGTAGGGATGGCAGCGACCAGCCCATGTCCCCAGCCCCGAGAAGTCCCCGAGCAGAAGGCAGATGGCCCACAGACTGCTTGATGACACATCTCCTTCCCCGTTTTTTCAGCTGCGGCCAGGCGTCCCTGCTCACGTGGCAGCGGAGGGGAGGGAGAGCGCTGGGTCCTCGCGTGCAACATGCTTTGGGATCGCAGCAGCTGGGGACAGGAGAGCTGCCGACCCCAGCACAGATGCTGCCTTCTCACCAGCATCACTGCCTGGCATAGGGCTCGCTGGTCCTTCCCAGCCCATTGACCCACCATGGCATGATGGCGGAGCAGCTCGGCGGCGATTTTCACCATGTCCCTTCCCTGGGATAATGGCTACGGCCCAAGAAAGTTAGCAATGAATTCTTGGGAAGTGGCTGTTTCTGCAAAAAATAAAGTATCCATTATTGCTAAAAAACTTTTTTTTTTTTTTTTTTTTTTCATCTTGGAGAGGAAAACACATACCACATGATTTCCAAAAAGGAGCTGGTCTGGTTTACAAATACAGTACATTAATAGCTTTGTAAACATTTATTCAGGATGACAGCTGACTGCAACATGTGGCATTAATTAGAAGACTCAGCAATGTAGCATATTAAGAGCTAAGTTAAATCTGAATTAGCTGGGTTTGTTGAGACTAAACACCCGTGGGGGAAGTCCTCGGATCTAATACATTATGACTCACTTGACACGGGAGACCCACAGGCCCGATTCCCAATACACTGGGGGGCCCTTATTCATACTCCAGCTCCACACGAGAGCTGCAAACTCTCCAGATACCATAGATCAGAGGGTGTTGATGTTGGGATGTTGCGACAGAATGGGGCGCGCCAGTCCCTGGCTCCCAGCTCCCCGAACCTTCTGATGGAGGTAGCGACCAGAGACAGCACGAGCTCGCTTCTCTTTTCCAGACACACACAAAAAAAGAGCGCAGACAGCAAGAGAGAGGATTTTACACTCCCTCAGGCTTAAAGATCTTGCTCAACACTCCCACGCAGTCACCCTCCCGGGCATGGGTGACACAGCTTCTGCGGCGTTCACCGCCCAGAGCCTTCGGGTGACGGTGCGGCTGCCTGGGGAGCTCTGCGTCACGGTGCCACGGGGCGCGGGCTGGGGCACTGCGCACGCTGCTGCTGCACAAGCTCAAACCTGCAACCCCGGTTTGCTGCTCTGAAGTCAGCCTGAGGCTTGCATTCTAGCTCAGGGGATCAAGGCACCTTTTGGCTCTCTGCTGCCTTGGCAGGGTTTCGGGCAATGCAGCACAGACCCGAGGAGCAGGGAAAGCCACGTCCTTGGTTCCTCCTCTAACCCATCCTGGGGCTCACAGCATCACTGACCTCCTGCCCCTCACTTGCTTCATACAGTCACAGAATGGTTTGGGTTGGAAGGGACCTTAAAGGTCATCGAGTCCCACCCCCTGCCAATGGGCAGGGACACCTCCCACTAGCCCAGGTTGCTCAAAGCCTCATCCAGCCTGACCTTGAACCCCTCCAGGGATGGGGCATCCACAGCTTCTCTGGGTGACCTGGGCCACTGCCTCACCCCCTGCACAGGAAAACATTTCTTCCTCAGATTTAATCTAAATCTGCCCTCTTCCAGTTTCAATTTATCTGTTCATTAAAGTTCATCTGGAAAAGCAGCAAGAGACAGTTGCTTTGCTGTCCTTGCAAAGTTGTCACCAGGACATTACAACTGGCCAAGCATCATGAAACATGCTGCGTGAGAATACCAACACTGGTGGGTTTTCACCGCAGCTGCAACAGGCTGAGCTGAGCCCAGCCAGCTCGGCTGAACACCACCCATGAGGCTATTTCTCCCTTTCAGACCCATCTCGTGCCATTTGCATCATGTCAAACCAGGTCTGCTTGCTGAGAGTCAGGGAATTTACATCAGAGCAGAACTGTCTGAATTCCAGGAAGACCAGAAGCAAGTTCTCCATCTCAGATCAAAGCAAGACCTAGTTGGGATTACATAGGTGGGTAAAGAAGATGGACCAGTACAGCCCAGAGCATCGTGAGCTACCATGTCTCAGCCGATCCATGGTAACAAATACACCACAAACCCTGTTAGCATGAAACCCTGGTACGAATATATCCAGACTATCCTTTAGAGTGATGGCTATTTAGGACAAATGCAAGATAAACCATCTGGGTTTACATTCAAGCTGTTGCAAGATGATGCTTTCAGTGATTTAAGCCACCGTAGGCCTCAGTACTCCTCTTCCCTCTCAAAAGGGGTTGGCAAAACAGACCATGGAGTCACACATCAGCCCTTTCAGCAGGCAGGTCGGGGCTGAACCTGGAAGCTGAGTTGGGAACTGAAGTGACAGCAGGGTCTCTTCCACCAGCCCCAGACAAAGTAGGCAGGCAAACGTGGGCTGGGGAACGGGTGGCAGTCTTAACTGCTGAAGGGTTTTTAGTTCATCTGCAACACCCAGACAATTCAGCCTGAAAGCAACAACAGAGTCTGGACACAACTGGCTGGTGCCCCAGGATCCCGTCCCAATGACTGGTTCCCAGAGGAAGGTAACGAAGGTGAGAAGCAAAGAACAGACAAGCTGGTATCTCACCAGCACCGTGTGATTTGGTTTGGTTGGGCAGGCCCACCTAGGCACAGACACATTGAGCAACGCAGCTATGAAACATTCAGAGCAGGTCTGCCTTCACCTTACAGCATTAAAGCAAACTTCTCTTGCCCTGGGCTCCTTACGTTGGATGCTGAAAAGTTCATTTGATTAGCAGCACATACGAGAACACCTCCAGAGATGCCGAGTCCCCACACAGCCCCCGTTGACTCAAGCCCTTGTTATTAGAGCTGGGAAAACCATCTCAAAAGCAATAACGTTACTATCTGTGGCAGTTCCAGCTTCCCAGACACATTCTTACTTATGCTAATTGCCAAAAGCAAATAAAATAAATCTCTGCGTGAATCTGTCTTCTTCATTATCCTGGATCAGATACTACCACTCTTATCCAAGTTTCTCCCCCTTCATCCCTTCACACACAATTTTATCCACCATAGATCTGCCAAATGGAGGGTAAAACTACTAATGTGTGACACAGACAGCTATTTCTATAATTTAAGCCTCTTTGTTCTTATTAATGTTGCATCAAGGTACACTCTCCATTGGCCTGCAACAATTGCTTTTGAAATAGGTCACCAATAAAAGTGAAAAGCAGAGGACAAGAGATATATTTATTACCAAATAAATTGTATCATGGTGTTTCTGCTATAATCTTAACCCAAAATAATAGAAAGGGCTGGTCAGAAGTTGGATGTTTCTACGGCAAAAATTTCTGAGATACCTACATTCCAAATAAGCGGCTTGGTTTCAAAACAGCATGAAAAGCCCAAATCCTCAGACTTTGGGGGAGATTAAAAGTAAGGAAAATAGTTTGTTGTGACATTTCCCCCCACCCTGCCCCACGTCCTTTATTTCAATAAGAACTAACTTCCACTTCAGCATTTCAAATGGGGCTCAGCTCTTTCATCCTTTATATTATAAATAATGTGTAGTATAATGGAAGGCAGAATTAAGTCAAGAGGAAGCTTTTCAACTTTGCCAAAAAGAAACATTTTGCTATGTTCCAATTTTTTCCCAGTAAAATAAATTCTCATAGGAAAAAAAAAAACCAACACCCTCAACTGCTGTTATAGTAGCTATTAGTAGAACTAACAAATACCAATGAAAATTCTCTTTCCATGGCAATTTCAAAGCTATCTAGGCCTTGTACACAAATAAAGTCCTTTCTAAAGTAAAATAAAACAGAATTGCCAACTCACGACTTTAACATGCATCTCTGGATATTCGATATTTACTTAAAGGCCCCAACCCCAGGAAACAAGCAATTACATGAGAGTCTCAGCTCTCATTAAATGAGAAAAAGAAATTAAAAGAAACAAGTTTCCTTGCTGTTGCAAGGAAAATCTTGAAAGTATGACCCAAGGACATCTCAATCGTGCAAAATCCAGAAGCCAAATAAACGGACTTCTTACGTCTTAAATCTTATCAGCTTTTGATGTCTATCTCCTGATTCTGGAGCATTTCACATTAGCAGAAGTGACCACTGAATCTTAATATGACCCTCTAGATCATTTTGCTGCTCCTCCCCTTTTCCCTTTGCCAGCACTTCCACAGAAATTGAGGTCTAAAATGCAGTTCCCTTTGGAAGGTATGTGTGGGAATCCTGTAATTTCCCCCCATTTTTCTGAAACAAAGAAAATATATTTAAGAGTATCAGGAGGACGAAGCTGATTTTGACGTACGGTCAAACCTGTCCTCCCTAAGTCTGAACAATAAAATCTTATTCACTAGCTTAGACACAGTGCCAAAAACCCAAATCTCCAGTTGCAATTCCATGCTTAATAATGCTCTTCTGCATGAGCCTTCACCATCAGGACCCAATCTTTTCCTTTGACAGTAAAAGACAGGCTATAACATAGATCTCTACATCTTTGAGTGGATGTAGAACACACTGAAGGAGTAATCTCTGCGCTCATGTACATGGAGAGGAAATCTCTGATGCCCAAAGTTAGGGATGGTGAGCCCTGCAGCCTCTTGAGGTGCGTGTGTCCATCTCTTTGATAAGTTTGGAAATTGATATCTACCCAATTGCTGAATCTGGATGAAATGAAAGATCTTAAAGTGACTACACGTTTCATATAAACTGACAAGTAGGAAAAGGAAAACACACAATATGAGTACCCACTTTTTTCCCCACTCATACCATTCAATATTCAAAGCTGAAGTAGCGCCACTGAAATATTCGGGAGGTCAAAAGCTGCGTATGGAAAACATAGAGCATACATATAGATGCATATATATGGCTGTGCATATACAAATTATCACTTGCCATGTTATCAGACCATTCTAGATGCTGAGACTTTAAACAAAGCAATAAGACTGCAAAGTTTCCAGCAACACGTACGGCGAGTTCCTCTCTTTATTGAGCGATACCGAGTGCAATATCTGCCAAGCCTGCTTTAGTTTTAATCTTCCAGTCACAAAGAGCATGTCAATGCTTTAGAGCACTGCCAGTACGACCAGAACCTCATTCCAGTTCGTCATCTTTCACCAAGACCGTTGCGCTATGAATATTCCTGCGGCGGGAGGGCTGGCGTGCCAGCACTTGAAGGACTTGGGACAACTTCACATGCGTGTGTGCCGCCCCACGCATTCAATATATCCACGTCCTGGGAGGGGAGCAAGTTCTGGATGCAGAGCTATTCTAACAACTCCTACATGTGGGAGCGAATATTCTCCGCTTAAATATCCCCATATGCCCGCACAGCCATCTCCCTTCCCGTTGAGGAAGGGACTTCAATACAGGCTGACGCAACGCCTTTACCAGCCACCAAGCCCATTACAGTACTGGTCCATTGCCCTGGTTCATATGAAATCCAGTAACCCTGAAGGTCAACCAATTGCCCAAACTTCCCAACGTCTCTCCGTCTGCTGGTAGAGTGAAGTACGACCCAACAGCCAGCGTAACACATAGGCTGTCCTTCCTATAGAAGCATTGCTGCCCACCATAAACAGCTCCCGCTCCTCCGCTCTGCAGGGTAATAGATTCAATATTTTCTATTTTGATGGTCTTCAACGCTGCAGTGTGAATCTAAAGATAGGAGCCAGAAAAATGGTACAATTGCAGAAGACTCGAAACCTAGAGAGTCTGGAGGTCTGGTTCTAATCTTCAATTTAACACCAGGGTGTAACTTCGGGCAAGCCTGGGTTGCTTTTCATTCTTTGATTGTTTTCACTGTAAGCTCTTTGGGGCAGGAACTGTGTCCCATTGTGTTGTTACAGGGTGTAGAACAATGGGCCCCTGACCTCAGCTAGGGAATCAAGAGATTACGAGAATTATTTAGAGGAAATCTGCGGTTAAACAAGGAATTGGAATCAGATCTCAAGTCCCTGTCAAGTGCCAGTACCAGATGACTATCCTTTTTTACCCTTCGTTAAAAAAAAGTCATAATCCACATTTGTCGTTGCCCAGCATTCGCCATTTTTCACACGTCTGCTCGTCTGCCCGACATCTAAGAGCCTCCGCCTTCCCCCGGCTCTGCCACCACGCTGGGGCAGAGCCTCTCGCCCCGGTGGCGGCCGCGGTGGCACTGCGCCTCGTTCTGCTTCAAAAAAAAAAGGGGGTATCTGGGGAAGGAAGCACGAGAAGGAAATCAAAAGGAAATGCAAAGGCTCGCTGTGTTGGTGTGTGCGCATGGGATTCTTCAGCTGTACATCGGAAATTAATTCCAGCCATGGTGAACTCTGTGTGGTCTCACTAGCCATCCAAATCAAACTTTAGCTCACCCCAGCTGCCAAGTGGAGCTGTGGAGGAGAAAAAGGTTCAAGACAACGTGGAAAAGGAACAAAGAAGTCGAAAGGAGTGAGCTGGTGGTATTTTTCTCCAAGTTATTTTTTCCTTTTTTTTTTTTTTTTTTTTAAGCAAACCACCTGGATTTTAACATCTCCAGAAATCCCATTGAAGGGTTTTTACTCCTTCAAGAATTGGAGACATTTGATGAAAACGGGTAAGGGGAGAGAAGTGTGTCTGCCTGTGGGAGGGGGAGAGGAGGGGGAGATAATGGGGCATGGGAGCCCTTAATTTCTTCTGTCTCCCCTGCCGGTAATAGGGCTGGATGTAAACACTGCTCTGGTGAATGTTGGAGAGTGATTACAGGATAGCTGGGGAAGGAGGAAGCATTTTGAAACCACAAGTAGGAAAGCAGCTCTTTGATGGAGGGTTAGTAATTTCTTTTTGCTCCGTGCCCTCCTCCCTCCCGCAGCAGCCCCCCTTTCCCTCCCTCCTCCACCTTCTGTAAACACAGCGGCAGGAATTAGACGTGGGCCAATCTGTTAAACATTTGAAGACAAAGTGGGCTCGGAAGTCACTCTCGCCCCGTAGGATACAGAAGATGTGGCTAATAACGCTGTAATGGGCCTTGCTGGTCTTGGCCATGGAGCCAGAGAGGAGGGAAGACACGAACCGCTGCGACGGAGAAACACCATGGAGAAGGATGAAAGTCCAGAAAACGAAGGCTGCGTGTTCTCAGCAGGCATTTGAAATGCTGATGGCTCAAGCAAAGAGCAGCTCCAGGGTGTCTGCAACCACGGAAGGCCCAGGGATGACCTGACCAGAGCAGACCAGAGGCTCCTCCAAGCTTGGAGCTGCTTAAGGGGAATATTACCCACCCCCTAACATCCAGATGGGTTCTGGAGCATGATGTTCAACTTCTGGCCTGTGTAAATCAACTACTCGGCTCTGCTTTGGTTTCCCTCATGTGGAAACATGGAGGCAGACTCCTCTGGAAAGAGCTTCTGTTCAGTGGCTGGGAAGAGCTGGGCTTTACTGATCAGGCTCTGCATGGACGTGTAGTTGTGGAATAAACCACACACGGGGGAAATCCCTCAGCATGAACGAGTTAATAATCTGTCCTCACACATGAGGTTTCTGTGTCCTAAACACTGGAGATGCTCTTGCAATTCCCATCCATGCTCACAAGGAAGGGCAGAGACGAGAAAATGGGAAACAGGATGTCTTTTCAAAAGCTTTACAAGATTTGGGGCAAAATTCTCCAAATTCAGTGTTTGTTTTCTAGTACGCACCAGAGAGCAGTTTTTCCTCCCTGAGCCAAGTCCACTCCTGGCAAAGAGCAGTGATTTTACAAGATCAGGGAGAAATTCATCCTCTGGGTTGCTCCTACCCACTCCTGAGACTTTAACGGGAGTTAAATGCCCCTATTCTACAAAATCCCACAGGTACTGGGTATCTGACTATCCCAACCTCCAACCAAAAGTCTTTCATGGATCTCAGATGGGGATTGAGCTCTAATCAGTTTTTAACAGAATATACTCTGTAGCTAGAAGGTATCATGATGGTCCTTTAATTAAATCTCCTGCTTAATACATCCACCCCCCGACACCTAATACTTTTTGCCCCAGGCTCACAGTGTTTTCTTGCATGACAGCACCACCACGAAAGCCTCTCTTTAAGCAACCGTAAATGATGAAGAGTGCACATCCTGTACTAAATATTCACGGTTTACAAGCTGGAATAAATACACCAGACAGCTCTGTTGCATGTACAGAGCAATATTTATAAAAAGGCCGTTATATTGCTATTGTTTATTCGTGTAAGTTTGCTTAACTAATATATATATATAAATATAAGTCAGCCCAAAAGCTATTGATATGGAAGCCTTGAGTACTCTTTTTTAGGTCTCCTTCAATGCAAGAACTTGTGCATTAACTATGGGAACTGACCAAAACAACAATAACATGAAAACTCTGATACAGAACATCTTTCAAATGAGATCGAATGACCCCACGTCTCCCAGACACCTCCCCACTGCTCTTCCTTCATACAGTTTTCCCTCTCTACCACTCTTCTTAAGCTCCTTGGTCCATACATCTGCAACAGTCGAGGTTCCAGGCTATAATTAGAGACTTTCAACTGTAGTGCAGCTAAACCCCTCTTTTGTGATCATGACAGCTACAGAGTTCATTGCTGCCATTTGGGTGTCTGCCATCCCATGAATAACTTAGCTACTATAAAAAATAACTTGAGACTTTGTTTCAGTTTTTATCTCTACAAAGGTCTCTTATCTGTTGCAGGCTCAGCAACGACCTGAGGCTAAGTGATGAAGCAGCACAGCTCTACACTGACAGTTCCCAAACCTCTTTCCTTCCTGTTCCTTACCCCCTTCCTCCTCTCCCTCTGTTTCTCTGAATAGGACAGAAATAAAAGGCATCGGCAGGTAGGAAGCTACTTCCCCCTCCCAGCTCCGGGTCTGCCTATTTGTGGTGTATAAATAAGCCTTCTGGAAGGTGGGGAAGGATAATAAGCCTTACGTTTAGCTACTCTCTTCTCCCTACACCCCAAATTGACCATTTTTTAAGAAGCAAATTCCCTCTGTTAGATATAACAGAGGGCAGATAAGCCCACAAGCCAGCACCAGGCTTAAAGTAGACAACGGTAAGGTAGAGAGGAGACACTTCCTTGTCATCCCCACATCTTGCCTATCACACTCCTGCTCTAAGCATTTCGTCAGCCCACAGCTACCTGGGACTAAAAACCAGGTTCTCAAGACTGCAGATGTCATCTGAACCTTTCCCATCATCGATACCAGAAAAATTGTATCAGCAGATACTACGACAGGATCCTCTCCTGGACACTGAACCAGATGGGTCACAGCTCTCCATCATCAGACACTGTCCATCAGACTGATTTCACAAGAAGAGCTAGGACCAGCTCCAAGAAGTCCAAACCTCTGATAGAGACTGGGAACTTTTTTTTTTTCCCCCACCCCTACCCCCTGAATATGGGATTTGGAGACTGGGAACTTTTTTTTTTCCCCACCCCTACCCCCTGAATATGGGATTTCTCACCCTGGGAACCACCAGCCCCATATGGCAGTCCCCCTCGCAGCCTGGGCAGGCAGAGCAAAGGCGATGTGGGGCAGGGGACCACTGCTCCATCAGGCAGCAAATAATAAGACAGACACACAGGCAGAGGCAAATAAAGCAATGCAAAGCGGACTGCAAAGGGTGATGCACAGCAGGACAAAATTCGCTATAGTGTCAGGGCATAATAGTTTGGGAGTTGCTCAACCGTGTCCCTTTAAAGCCAGAGCATGCTGTGGCCCTGGGACTTCATCGCTCCCAACACCAGAGCCCTGGACCAGGGAGAGGTGCTCTCCCACTGCTCGAGGCTTCTCCACATCAGCAGCTGCACAGAACCAGCACAGGAACCAGAAGGACGTTTGCTGCCTTTGCTACCATAGGTACCATCCTCCTACTACCCTCCATCATACCACTCCGCTTTACCTTTTCCTCTGTCCAAAGTTGGCACATGGTCTAATGCTACTTTTGTTAATGAACAATCATGATTTCACCATAAAACTCTAAATGGCGCCATGAGCTCATTAGACATTAACAACCCGCTGAAGTTCAAGCATGTTATCTCCACCAGAACATTACAGGGAGCGCTTATCATTTGGGGAAAGCTGAGTTGTGGGCTCCCAGGAGGGTTCAAATGTCATCTGTGGAAGAGGAGGGCGGGAGGCAGAGTAACTGGAGATGATCCATCTCAAAAAAGCAATAACTGAAAACTTAAGATATGAAAGCGCATTAGTTCCCACAAACGGCTGAGGATTAAACCCAAGCAGTTATGGCCAGGAGCATACAGCCAGCCAAGGTGCTATAAAGGCGTGATGTTATTACTTCCAAGGGATGCCATTAAAACTCTGTTTACAAACCTAATGTGCCAGGGAATGGGTCAAGGAAAGAATTATTAGCAACAAAGCTATTTGATCTCTTTTATGATCCAATGAGTCATATCGCTTCATACCCTAGAAGGTGAATAATGAAAACCTCAAGCCTCTTGATTTATACGTGTGTCCAGAATCCTGTGTTCTTTAACCTCAGATGCCCTCTTAAGTGTGATTCATCCTAAATCAAATGGAAGATCGGGTGCTATCATCCCCACTCTCTCCTCCCACTTGCTAATTGAAACGGTGATTGACATCCTGGTAAAATAAAATACCAGTGCCCAGTGATGGATGGCCAGGGCAGAGGATGGGGTCAAGATACAGGACTTGCAGATATAACTCTATCCTCTTCTCCATATGGGATGGTCCCAGTTTCACCTAACGCTCCCTCTGGAATGCTAGAGTCAGAATCACTGAATAATTTAGGCTGGAAGGGACCTCTGGAGGTCATCTGTCCATCTGGACGTACTTTAGCAGGGCAGATCTGAGTGGATATAAGATCCTTTCTTTTCATGACACTCTCTCATTACTACAACTTCATCAAAGGGATATAACCGTGACCCAAACTGCTCCAGAGATCATATCAGAACACTGCAGAATCCAAAAGTGTCAAAAACTGAGATGTTCCTCAGAGGCATGCTGGTCTCAACAAAATCCCAACAAACCACGTGGGTTTCCAATGGAAATCTGCTGCATTATCAGTCAGCACGTTATCCCAGCAGTCCACTGCTGCACAAGACCACTTACTAGGTTCCTACATCCCAGAAGGCTTTAGGACTGTAGGAAAGGTAGATTGCTCTGCAACCAGCACCCTGGGTCCCCAGAGAAGGTGATACAGAGAACTTTGAAGTCCCAACTCACCCCTAGAGCTCTGCAATGGCCCATCTTCTTCCATGATGAACTGTCTTGACTCAAGGCAACTTTGGAGGTGGATATAGAGCTGGGAGGAGCATCGGAAGAAGTTCAGAACACAACTTCATTTCAGCAGCAACGAAAACAATAATAATAATCAGAAAACCAAGGGAAAAGAATCTGCTTTGTAGTTTTTGTTTGTTCATTTTAAATGTTTGGTACACATTCCAAACTTCAAGGAAAATCTTTCTTATACTTCCCAGCACCATGGGCCGTGGTCTCACTAAACTTCCCAGCTGCTACTCCACAGAGTTCAGAATTAGCACTTAGGACATACCATCTATTAGTGCCCAACCAGCCTGTAAAGGCAATTTTCCCAGGAAAATTATTTCCCAGGAAATACTGTGAACTTCATGTATTTGGAATAAGGACGTCAAAATTTTTTTTCCTGTCAGCCCCTTTGCCGTGCAAACAATTACAGAAGAAATGTTTACAAGTTTTGTAAAACCACTTAGGTCAAATGTCTGCTCTTCTTCAGAGGTGACTGCCTCACTAAACGTGAGCACATTCAGTAAGAACATCACTTTCACTCTAAGCTATAGGAAAAATGTGGAGGGTGTAAGAATCTGTTGTTGCTGTTGAAAAAGTAACTCAAAAGGCTACAAAAGGGAGCAAGCAGATTTCTTTGAATAATATAATTTTCTACAAATATGTCTCTCAAAAAGCTAAATATTCCTGAACTGTTCAGTTTTGCAAATTTTCTTCTTCTCCGCTCATCCCCAAGATCTTCAGGACAATTCAAGCAAATACCACTGAAACAATCTGAGAGGATCCAAAAGCCTTACTTGCTTTCTAACAGTTTCACTACTATCTGGAGGCACATCTAACCCTGGAAGCTCTGAAGGGTTTCCAAGATGTGTGGCATAATGTATTGCTGGGCCTTCATCAACTGCTTTTGCTGCCCAGCAGAGAACTCATGGCTGCAGGTCACTCGTGGTTTTCTGGTCTGTCCCACGTTATTGTGCCCCTTCTGTCCATTTGCCACAATGCTTACAGCTTGACCATGGGTGAGAAGCACTTTGAGACACCGAGAACGCTTCCTTTTTGCAGACTTGAGTTCTTTGCATGATAGACCAACAAAAAAAACCCCAAAAACCCAGAGAGAGCCACAGGGTTTGTCAATATCCAACCCCTGGAGCCCATCCAAGATCCAGACCACGGTCATGTTTTTCTTGTGATGAGTGAACGCAATGAATCTTGACATTGTCAACATTACATTCTGCATTACAATACAAAGTTTTATTGTTATTATTTTCCACAGCTGAAGCCAGGAAGAAAAAGAAGCTGGGCTGAAGGAGCAAGGCCATGTTTAAACTTCAGCAGTTTGTTAAGTAAGCTGAGCAACCAACCTGAGAGCTCTCTTTTGCCTTGCTACTACTTTTAGTTTCCTTTTCCAAACCTACATACAGTCCTTGAATTTTTTCTCTTGGAAAAGAAACTTACCAAAATGCAGAACAGAACCAAAAAATGTGGATCAGAGGGATGAGAGCTGTACCACTTTTGAAGAAGGTGCTAATACAGTGAGATCGAATAACCTGAGCCTACCAACAGATCTGTAACTATGCTCCACGTTCCACACTTGATCTAGTTTTTCAGGATTGGATCAAATCTGATCTTTTCACTTCTAAAGTTTCGTTCAGGATCCAGTCTCCCTGGGCTTAACCCTGCAATGCTCCACCTAATGCTCAGGTCAATATATTCCAACTCAGATTTCAAATAAATTAATCCACATTTTAGACCCCAAGTTTGAAAATGGACTGATCTGCATAAATATATTCCTCACTTGTGAAACCATGTTACCAAGCTGGTTAAGTGCTGCCCATTACCTTCACAGCTACAGTTACTGCAGTTAGAAATGTATCTTCAGCAGAACTTTAGGAAACATTGAACATGGGATCTCAGTTTTTAATTAAAACTTACAGTCGATTCTGGACAGGAATCCTATGTTACAATTTTTAGACTGGACTTAGCTGTCAGGAACAGTCAATCTCATTCTGGTGCTTACAGAGGAAAGTTTTCCCTAGTATCTTGAAAATGAGTCCTATTAATTCCTGTCCATCCTCAGACCTGGAACATTAACGACTACTCTCTTTACAAGCCAGAAAGCCCTCATAACGCACAGTGTAACCCAGGAATGTCCATGTTCAGTCAGAACCAAAAGCCATGTAGTTCCAGTTAAGAGTATTGGACACCAGCCTGCTATCTCCATTCTGTTTGGCAGGACCACACATAAACAGGACTTCAATATTTATTTTCACTTCTTCGCCATCTAACGTCAAACATAGCAGCCACATGTAGTAGTTAACGACTGTGTTGTAAGATATGAGCAAACCCATTGAAAACCAGGCTTTAGATTTAACCCGCGTACACCACCATCGATCACGGCAAGTCACAAATTATGTCATTTCAGCAGCGGAGCTACTGCCAGCAGAAGGATTAGCAACATCGATTGTAACGAGCCACTTCATTTTCAAGTAACATTCAGAAATTTACAGCGCCTGGAATTGCAACGATTAAATGGATAACAGAGTTGAATATACTGGATATGGATCACTTCTAATTTTCCACTTACATCCAGCAACCCATCATAAACTATCCAAAGTCCTTTGGTCTTCATTTCTCTCACACCAGAATATTTAAACAAAAAAAGATGATCCGTCATTGAAGTTCTAGTAGTGGAAAACCAATGAGAGATAAGAAGCTGGCCACAAATTCCCAGACTTAGATGTCCTGTTTCCAATTCTGACTATGTTGGGGAGAATTAAGAGAAATGCCAATGAAGTGACACAAAAGTGAAAAATTAAACCAGACCTACAGAACACGAAACGATGACTTTTTTTCTGATTTAGCAAGCCCATACTCATGTATCCAGTTTCACAAAATTCATTATTCCCTATACCCACAAGTAACGACTGGTCACATATTTAAGGACCAAGACCTCAGGCTGAGAGCACAGCTGGCTCAAAGGAGCTGAAACAGACCAATTACCTGATCAGGGCAGAGATATAAGGAGAAATATTGGTTTTTGATGACTCTCTTTTTTCCATGGAAATGTCCGAATGTTTGTTACATTTCTGCATTATTTACCACGATAAAAAAGTTTAAGTGACAATCCCTCTAATAATAATAATCAATCAATTTTTTAGGTTGCCCTACAGGACACGGCAAGTTTGGCATTTTATTCCAACTGGGAACAATCCCTTCCTCCTCATACTACAGAACTTCTGAGGCAGCAGATACCCTCTTTGCTATCTTCTGTACTACATATGGTTACAAGGAGGTCTTTTACAGGAGTTTCTAACATTTCCTTTGCTGTTTGAGCCACTTAAGCAATTACAACGCTATTGTTTCTTTTTCTTTCCTTTCTCAATTCCACGTCAAACCTGCAAACGCAGAAGTGCCTCAGAATGGAAGCCAGCGATCCAGCTGCCATACACTTTCTCAACAAGCTCTCCTCCTTCAGCTTGACTTACACTAACATTTCAAGTTTCCTTACATTAAGTTTATTACCGACATCATCGTTTGGGTCACTTTTAATCCAATCCACTTCCCATAAGCAATGACCTCCCCCAAAACAGGCCAATCCACCTGGAAAAATTAATGCTTCTCTCTTTCTTTCCACATTAAAGTAATGACATAAAATAATCAGATGCTGGAATGTGTCTTGGCATGAAGAACAAACACAGGCAGCTAGCTTTATTAGCTGTTTCTTTGGAAGAAAGCTCCAAAGGCCCTCCACATATTTACTAATGTGCACTGCGAATGACCTCAGATCTTCCAGGCCAGGCCAGGGCAAAAGCTCCTTTAAACATCTTTATAACTCACTTTATACTTGACTTCATTACTAGCAGGGAAGGGATGGAAAAACATTCCCATCGCCTGGGAAACTTGCGGAAAGGGGGATGATGTATTGCAAATGGGGACTTGGCACGGCGATGCCTCCCAAACCGCCTGCCATGGCGCAGGGTTGTTTTTTTTTTTTCAGCTGGTAGCGTTTAATGGGCCAGGCTATTTCAGGGACAGGGAACTGCCTGGGATCCGTGCAAACACCTCTGCACAACTGGAGGGTTTCATGGTTGCTTCTTGATTTGGAACTTGTGGCTTTTGTTGGGGAAAGTGTTGATCTACCCGCTCTTGCGATAACAGGTACACCCCTAGGTAAGGTGTTCAGCAGCGATTCTGAAAGGGGATCTTGATATTCCGGCAGCAGAATGCTCTTGTCCAAACACCTCTAGTAATAGCTTGAGGATCTGGTTAAAATGCATCGCAGAAGGGAAAAAGGATGTGAAGTTAACTGGAGTTACTAAAGAGCAAGCGCAGAAGCAGAATTGCATCAGAATCGGCAGCTCTTACGGGAACTATTGCCAGCTCTGCTTTCCTTGTGTCCTGAAGCAGCATGTGGAGAAGCTAACAGGGATCTACATCATCAGAACCAGGAGGAGAATCTGTTCTGTGGCAGGAAAATCCCAAACGTGGGGAAATTCCTTCAATCATCCACACGCTTGCACAGTATCTGACCAGAGAGAACTCTGTTGTAAAGCAGGGAAAGATCACAGGAGGGAGCGATGCAGAAACATAAAAGGAGGAGAAAAAGATATTAAATTTGTGCTTGGTTCGTGCAAGAGGGAAGAACTAAAAAATTATCCAAAGCTAAACAGAAGAGCTGGGTCATGGTATAGACAGAAAGCAGAGCAGTAGACAGAGGCACAGATGAAAGAAGGAGGTGTAAAGCAGAGGCGCTTTTCTTTGAGGAGCTGGGGTCAGCTGGACCCTGTGTTCATCGAAATCAATCATGCTGGCCAGGGAGGGCAGATGCCAGCCAGTGCTGAAGAGTCATAGAATCATTGAATGGTTTGGGTTGGACAGGACCTTTGAGATCATCCAGTTCCAACCCCCTGCCATGGGCAGGGACACCTCCCACTAGCCCAGTCGGGCAAGAGCAACCCTTGCTGTTCAGAAGGGACACCCGAGACAGGACCTGCTCCTACGACAGCCATCAGAAATTGCCGGAGATTGCCGTGTGCTCTGCTACGGAGAACCTGAACTGGAGTTATGGCCCAATGAGGACTTTAACCACAATAGACAAGAAGCCACACTGCTTCTCAAGCCATTCGTCACACACATTTCCATCACTTGGGTCCTGCTCTCTGGCTGGCCCTTCTTTTATCAAGACCAGGCACCAATGCCACTAATATAACCTGCCTACAGGACTGAGAAAGTTTTCTGCTGGCCCTCACAACAGCTATCAGCAATCTGGAGATGTTTCCAAGCCTACAGCACTCTGTATCACTAGATCCCAAAAATACTTCACAAAAGTAGTCAAATTTTCCTGTTTACACTACAGATTGATAAGACTCTGCCTCAGTTTCTCCAAGTCCACCCCATAGACCTAAGTCCAAGTCCTGACCAAAAGGAAACATCGCCTCTATTTTGTAGGAGACAGTCTGCTCGTGTCAAAGCGTACGCTGGAGCACAAGTGCCAACTCTGGGGTCGCAGAACGAGGGATCATTTTGCAAAGCAGTTCTCTGAAAAATGAAGCCCAGTGAGGGCTTCTGATATTTCAGACATGTGCATAAAACCTTGAAAGCAAAACATTGTACAGACTGAACCTTGAAAGCTTCCCCTAAAGAAACACCACTGCCAGCGCCTGATGGACAGAGCGCCTTACAAAAGACTTACAACCCAGTAACTCCATTCATTCAACAGCATGATTCCCCATGATGTCAGGACAAATAAGAGTAATGACAAGCCTCACGGTCTCTGGAGAGAGGTTTAGAATTCTTCTCTTTGAAGACTCCTCATAAATGAAGACTCAAAGTCCCATTTTCTCCCCAATTCTCAGTCTGCCGCATACACAATATTAAAAAAAAAAAAAAACAACCCAGCACTTGCATAAATAAAAATATAAATGGCATCCTGTGTTCTCTCCCACACCCCATTCTTCCTCCCTCCTCTTTCCTCATTGTTTGTTCAACAGGATGTTGGCTTCACTGCGAGGTACACCAAGCCATCTGTCAAAAACATGGAAACAGTTAACAACGCGCGCGCACACACACACAGAGGCTGGAACGACATGTTACGGAGCCTATTTAAGGTCACAATCATAGACTCTGCTTTCGGAGAGCAATCCAAGCCCCAAAGCTGTGTCTGCTTAAACCAAATTATAGCTTTTCCCTTTTTGCAAAGGGAACGGCACTTTGCTGAAGTGGTAGCTCATCTGGGATACACCGGAGCTGACAGTACAGCATCCTGGGAAAAGTGGACTCTTCACAGGAAGATCTGGCATGTACAGGAGGACCTGAAGTAGTGTAGTCTACTGGAGCTCAGAAATACCATCCTTGTTGTAGGCATATGAAGGTACAAAGGAAGGGAAGTGACATAGGAATGTTTTTGGAAGTGTTTCTACTGGAAAGAAAGGATAATAAAAAAAAATTATTAGAGATTTTCAAACTTCAGTGACCTTTTTAAAACCTCCCTCCTGAAGTTAGACCAGTTTCTCATACAGTAGTGCTCTAGGCCAATCGTTCGGCTGTTGCCTGTGAACATTAGGGACTCCTAATCATCTTGAACTGGTGTCAAGATGAGAAAGACAGATCTCGATTTTGAAATGAGTGGTTTGAAGCCACATCCTGATTCACTAGACCTTCTAAAGGAGGAGAGAAGGAAAAAACACCCAATTCAGAACTGGAATCACCCATTAGGTTGATTTGCTTGACAGAACTTCCAGCACCTTAGTACTTCTCAGTCTCATGCTGAAATATCCTGTCTAGAAAGGGACCAGTAGGTCACTCTGCAGTTTTTCAGTCCTTGACCCTGCTGAGGCCATCCACAGTTGCCAAGTAGCAATGGTTGCAGAAGCATTTGTTCTTCTTCCCTTTTCAGAAAAAAACATGACCCCCTACTTGTTCCGTGGTGGGAGAGAAGAGCCAGATGGCTGGACCTGAGTGACGCACGTGACACTGGAGTTGGAGATCTAGAGGTAAAAGGTTCCATAAACCGATTACTGGGAAAACACACAACTGGAAACAAATGCTAATAAAAATTGCAACATTCAGAGATCAAACGCCTTAAATCATCACATTTCTTTAATTTAAAAACGTGGGATAAAAGAAACTAAAAAGGCTCTGCAGCACATTTAAGCCAACACAGTATTTTCCAGGCATGTCCCTAATTTATTTCACAGTGCAGGTCTAAGAAAGTAGTTATAAATTATCACTAAACACACATGGAAGACTTGGGTTTTATAAGAGCACACCTAAAAAGGTGTTCTCTCTTTCAAAAATGCCATCAAGAAAAAACTTGTAGCATTAGAAAATGTACTTTATTCCAGAGCTTAACTTAAAGGTGTTCAAGTCAGAATATTTCCATTTACTTCCAGCAGATTTCTACTGGCTTCAAACCTAGACATCACCGAGAACTACAGCAGCCATCTCTTCAAAGGGCCTTGTAAGGAGTACGCCAAGAAACACCAGAGGTAACAAGACCTAGTGCTGTTCTTCGGGTCAGGTTTTTGCCTCTATTACAGTCAAAACAGTGATAAAGGAAGGAGTTAAGCCTTTATGCTTCATTCAGCTTCAGCAAACCTTTTGGAGGTTTTACCAAGCCCACCTAAGAGTCCCCTCTAGCCCAAGTTCCTCGGTTTTGGGGTTTCGCAGGGATGCCCATGCTCTGTTCATACCCTCAGTGTGCAACAATAGTGAACAAAACTAAGGCAATGCCCTAAACACTAGCACTAAACAGAATTAGTTGAAACATTAACAAACAAAAATACAACCAAAATGCACAACAGCATGTGGGGACTCAGGGCTAATCAGAACCAGCTCCGCTTGTACTTCCAGCTCCCACTCAGTTTTCAAGCACTGAAAATGAAAACCTTTCTGTTTTTAAGAAGCTACAAGATTCTGACAACAATTTGACTGAAGTCAAAGAGTTTGCTTTTGTCGATTATTTCCTCCAAGAAACACCAGACTGCTTGTGGCCGGTTCACAGAGCACTTCTGTATTTGGAGAAAGAAAAAGGCCCAAGTAAAACCCGATCCTAACAGCATTCCTGGTACCTGGCCAGGATGCAGGGTTGAGTGTTACCTGGTCCAAGCTCCATGCACTCACATTTCTATGTGTGGATTGACACCTAAAACCCAATGCAAGCTCCTGCAGAACCTTCCTGCCTTGCAGCAAGAGACTTGCAAACCCTTTTAGGATCCTGCAAATACTTGATAATACTGTAAAGACAGATTTACCCAGAAATTGAGAAGCCAGATAGACCACATCCATCTGCTCTGCAAAAACATACACATTTGGGTCGCTGTTGAGGGACAGCATGGCCCATTTCTCTTCTCTGGTGTTTCCCAAGGAGCACGCCAAGCTTAGCCTGGGCATGGCCTTACATCGACACAAGTCAACATGGAATGAGATCAGACTCCAACTAGCGCTCACCTCTGCACTCAGAATATGTTGTAGATGTAGTTCATATCCTGCTCATCACCCAAACCTACATCTGAGTGTTGTCTCTTTAAAGTAATAGCACTAACATGATAGGAAAGGTCACTGTTAGTTTCAATATGATTGGAATGAAGGAGGCTTTGCGTAACCGTTCCTGAAACAGCTCAGTTCTGGTAACTGCCTGGCCTTATCTCTCCTGCTGGCCTTTGTTTGCAGATGGAGATGACACTCCAAGACTTCCAAGATATGGTTTGCCAAACCAGTAAATTATGGGCTCATTCATGTATCCTTCCAGGCCCTTCCACATGCCCCAGGAGGACGGCAGAAGTTACAGGACCCTCATTTGTCATTTTTGTCATTTGTTTTTTTCCTCCAATGGCTCCCCTGCCTCTATCTAATCAGGGGGACATTTCCTGTCTTTGTTCTCAAACATTCATCCTGCGGGAATGATTATTATCATCAAACAGCATTAAAATAGAAAGCCTGGAGCCAGCACCCAATTAGCATGGAGTTAGGGAGCTCTGGAAGGGAATAACGGAAGAGACCAAACGGCAAAAATGGGCATCAGCTCATGTGCTATTCAACCACAGCATCATCTCATCTTCAAAAATAAACCCGGGCTCCAAATCCAGCATGGGCCAAGCTCAAAACCAATAAACATCACGTACACTTGGTATATCACCAGTAGGTTTAGAGAACAATGTGAGTGCCAATCTATCCACCAATTTAATCCTTACACAGACTGGGAGACAACTCCTCCAGATCTCCCAATGTGGGAAACAACTCAGATTTTCCTTTGTGCATCAAATCTCTGCTGCCAGGAAGCAATGGCAGCTCTCTCCTGAAGAAACAGCGAGACAACGGAGAGGTCCTCAGGGTCTACAGATTATTTTAAGCCTTGGATCCATATTAGAAAAAAACCTATTTCTGCCTTTTGCCTGCTCAAGTTCCCCATAAATATATATATCCCGTCCTCGTTAGAGTAGGAGGAAGTTCGTACTTGTACTTCGTTCACAAACATGGCAAGTACCAGCAACAAACTGCAAGACTCTTCCAGGCTGTAGAGAATTCTGGATAAGAAATGACCAAAGATTTGGCTGACCAGTCAATTTTTCCTCCCAAAGTGTCTCTTTCAGATAAGTTTTTTTCCTTGCTAAGAGAATAAAACCCCACATTTATGATTTTGCTTTCTATTTTTTGCCTTGATTTTCAACTGGAAACCAGCTTCAGTAAGTTAAAGGAGTTGGTAATGTGGTTTTGAGGGGATGCTGCTGGTCAAGAGCCTTGAAAACATGAAGTGCTGTTTACGACAGAGTCGGCTTAGCTGCCCCGAGGATTTGCCTCCAAGCATAAAATTACAATCATTTACTGCAGAGATCCCAGGACCTGTGGATCATGACAGAAACTTCAAAATAACCTCAGCAGAGACCGAAGCTGAGGAAAAGCTTCTCCTAAAATCCCCTGTGACAAAGCCAGCACAATCTGCACAACCCTCTGCATCACTGGCTGTTGGATCTGAATCCCAGATATTGTTTCAGCCAATTTCAGGAGCCAAATTCCAAGTATTGACCTCTAAGAAGTGGGGGAATTCAGACGCAGTTGTTGGGCCCATCACTTCGCTGCTGGCTGGAAAAGAACTGAGTCAGGTTTAAAATTAAAAATACATTCATAATTTGAAAGTTTGCTCTTGTGATTATGTTCAGTCTTTTGTTTTCTTTTTCCAATCATTCTTTCCACTTTCTAACTGGAAGACAGAAAGAAGTGCTTGCATGCTTGAAAGTATAAGTCTGCGAAACCGAATTTTTTTTTTCTTGCTCATCTTTATACACCCTGGCGCCAAACCCTACGCTGGTGTAAATCATGTACTTGATGGGAACGTTGCTCACTTACATTCAATATGAAACCAGTCGCCAGTGTCTCCAGATAATGATCTTGTTGTGTTTAATACTGCATAAACACATCGGATGATGCGTTCCTTGTCTTTAAAAAGTTTGTTTAACTTTTTATGTCTCATCTTCAGCCGGAATAGCAAACAACGGGAGGGAAGGGTGGAGAAAGAGTGAGATACTAGCAATGAGATCATGCAGGACAGAGTCTGGTAAACTCCAGGGTGAGAAGTCTTTCAAACATAAGTCTATCTCTACAAAATCAATGGGAGGAAAAAAAAAAAAAAAAGAGAAGCTAAATTTAACCCTTATTCTATTTAAAACCCATATGCAACATCTCCCATAACTGCATTACATAAACACAATTGTGTTACATTTACAGTTCCAAACAAAACACAAAACCCTCCGCTGCAAGACTGAAAGTCCCACCCTGCTACGGCATTTGCACGCTGAAAGACCATAAACAGGGAGCAGTCCTGAAGCCCAGACCCCATCTCGGCTGTGCTGGCCGCCCACCTTGGCCACAAAGCACATCCAACTTCCAGGAGCAAATGTCTCCCAGTTTGCTGCATGGACCCAGTCTGACTCTTCCTACCCTCCCGGGATGACCACCCAGCTGCAGGTGTGGCGAGCCCTGGCCATCTGACACAAGCTGCTTTGGCAGTGCCAAAAAAACCCCACCCACCAGCAAGGTGGCATGGGGGAGCACAAAATGAAAACAAGGCACCAGCCTGTGACCAAACCACTGGATATGACCCTTGCTCAAGCCACCGGGCAGAATTTCCAGCCCTTCTGCAAACAGCGTTGGAGATTTCTACAGGATGCCCCCCTCCCTACCCCAAATTCTTAGCTGCCCACTGAAACATCTGCTTGCCAGAGCCATCCCACCCTGCATGTGTCACTGCTTTCTGAGTCACACGGGAGGCCTGTACCAGTTTCTCTGCATGGCTTGCACAGAATTAAAGTGTACAATGGGGTGGGAACATCCAACACCCAACAGACCGTAGATGCAGAACTACAGCCATTGCTCCAGTTCCTGCAGTGCCCTTTGGGTTCGGTGACAGGGCTTGAGGTCACCAGGGCTTCCCAAGGTGGCTGAAACGTTGGTTTGGCTGTTGCACAACACGTGATGCCGGCTGCGGTTGTATCAAAATAAACCTTGACCAACATGACGCAACAGTCTTGGCACAGAGACAGCGGTGTCAACGCTTGCCCTGCCGGTCACAGAAATGTTACCAAAGAAACGAGGATCTCTTTGGGAGAGGTCTACCAGGAAACCCACAAAGCCCTGTTTCTCCACACCGCTGTCCTGGTTTCCCCACTCCAATTAACTCACAAATCAGGTTGGATTTATAGAGGGCTTTCCTATTCAGACTCTTGCACAGGACAGAGTTCTTCTCTCTGGATCACTGGCACATGGACAATGAGCTTCTTGTCCTCGCTCCTAATTCTATGAAGCTCTGCTATGGTTTGATCCACATTAAGTTTAAAAAAAAAAAAAACAAACAAATAAACCTAAATACTTAAAGATCACCTTAATTCTGCAAACACTATTCATTGCAAGCAGCATTTTTGGCTGCCCAGTTGCTCCAAAAAAATGAGGTGTTGTTTTCCTTCTTAGGGGTTTGACACTGTTTAATCCCAGTCCTCCCACTTTTTTGCAGTGAATGGGACCCAAAAGCACAGCAGTTGTGTTCAGTTCTTTTCAGTTGGCCTCTGCAGTTTCTACTTGAATGAGGTGTTTTGCAGCTGATGCTTAGCTCTGGCTCCAGCTGTTTCTAAGCAAAAGAAGTGGCTAATGGGATCAGGGATCCGACCTTGGCACTCCAGGCTTGTAAGCATTTAATTCTGCCACCCGATTTATAACCTACCAGCCACTCCTGCGGTGATACCACACTGCTGCAGCACTGCAGCCACCAACACGGAGGTGAGAGACGCTGCTTTTTAAAAAGACATCAGCTCTTCAGGGAAAAAAAAAAAACAGGAATCCAATTAGAAAGAAAATTAATTTCTTTTTTTTTGCCGTCATTATCCCTAATTTGAAAGAAATCTCAGACAGAGTGACTAATCAGGCTCCAGCCAACACAACCTCAGCGGCTGGCAGCACAGAGGCAGCCTGGGAGGGGTGAAAGCAAAGTAAAATGGTCATGGACCCCCCAAGCCAGAGGAGGGGACCCCATGCAAACCACTCAAGGAAAGGGGGGATCTCCGAGTCCCCCCAGAACACAGATAAGAAGAATAAAAGCTGCTCCTTGCCAGCAGAAAAACTGGGGAAAGGGGTTCCTTGTAGCTACAGCACCTTACAAATACATTCTCAGAGGAGTCCTGCAATGTTGGCTGGTGGAAGATGGTGTGACCTCCAGCTGGAAGCACCACCAAGAGGGACCAAGCTCCAGGCAGGGAGGAGAGCCTCCCAGCTCGGATCTGTGGATGTCTACACATGCACACACACACACACTACAGCAGCAAGAGCTTCCCAAAATGCTGCTCTCTCCTTGACTTCAGGCTCTGGCTAAAGAATGCTGCATTGTTTTGTATCAGGTTCTGCTCTCGCGGCCCCGCTGCGGCTGAGAAACAAAGGGGGGCTTCATGCGGGACAAAAGGGGACTGTTCTACCTAATGAGGACCAGTTGAGAGGTATGGAGACAGCACCCTCCGAGCATCGGATCCCGTGCTGCGAACACAGCCTCTCCTCTGGCTAATGAAGAGCAGTTGAGAGGTGCGAGCGGGAGCTGAACAGGAATGTCTCTGAGCAAAGAGGGGGCTGGGTCCCGAGAGATGCCAGCACCGCCGCTCTGTGAGGGAGAGCCTGGAAGAAGGGAACACGTTTAGGGTCATCTGTCACCGTGATGGCTCCTGACCCGCCAACCTCCCTGGCCCTGCTCTCTGACCTCCCGTTCTGACCTCTCCGCAGAGGCGCTGGTGCTCAGCCAGAAGTCCTCTATTGACTACCTGTCAGAGGACACCTGCTTAAGGAACCCCACAGAAATTAAAGTCACCAAATGAGTCACGAGGGACTGTCTGAGCTGGGAAGCCAGCATTAGTCCCTGGCTGGTAAACCAATCTCCCCAATTATCTGTCAGAAGAATCTCTCTTCTTTCTATTTTCTTTTCTTTCCTTCTTCCCTGCCGCCACCGCCCCCTTCCCAGTCCTCTCTTCTCTTTGACTCATTATCTTAATTTCACATTAACCGAGGGAATTAAAAGCACCTTGGGAGGGGAATGGTAAGGGAGAGAGAGGCAGAGGCTGGAGAAAGAAAGAGACTTCAAGGCTTCCATGTTGGGTCCTTGCAGCAGCTTAGGCAAGCGGATCAGCAGCGCCATGAGCCACAGATGATGCCACGCTGGGTCGTGTTTTCATGTAGAGCCCCCGTTGTCGTGATCCAATCTAGTCTAAAAGAAAACAAACCCTAGGCGGAGCAGTGTAAACCAAGCCCTGTCCGAGGGAGGATGTATGGCTGTTCTTCATTTCCCCACCCTCCTCCCCTGCGGTGTAATTTTATACAGCTGCCCCGGAGTGTCTTTGCTGTTTGCTGGTGTTTCTCCTCTTGGGCACATTGCAAAGGGCTGTCATGGCACCTGGGACACAAGGAGCTGTTCTCTGCTCCCAGTTGAGCGGGGCTGGGCAGGACCTCGTCACACCAGGGCATTGCATGGGGAACAGCCCCGTCCCCTCCACTGCTGAAGCTGCAGCCCCACAGTTAGCTCCTAAGAGCTCATTGAATGAAGATTTGTGATCCACAACTTTATTAGTTTTGCTTGTCTTAGATAACGCTAAGGCACAGGAACATCATGATTCCCCAGGGCTGGATCCCTTTTTCTTTTGCACAATGTTGAAGCCTAACCTGTAAAGAAAAGAACTGGCCAATCCCCCCTCACTCTGCTGGGATGTGGCTGGGAACCCTGCTGTTCCCCATCCTATGGCATTGCTGCAGGTGGCAGAGAATCAGCCAAAAAGTGGGTTTGTTTTCTTCAATCACCTCCTGGGCTTTTTGGTTCATCGGCACACAGGAAAGCACATCAGCTGGACACAACTGAGCATCTGTTGCAAACTGTGTCCTCCACTTTTATAAGGTCTGAACTGGGGGGTTTCCTTCTCCCAAAACTCTTGATCTAGCACTCTCTATCTTAATTAGTGTCACATTTGAAGTTATCATGCTCCATGTTACCAAGATACTGTTGAGACCAATGATAACACTACTGTTTTTACAAATAAGTAATTTTTTTTTTTCCAACCTCCAAACACAGGAAAATGAGGTTAATGGTGCTCACTCACCCATCCCTCCAGGGAAGCCAAACTGAAGTCTACACATCACTTCAGCTGCAGAAAACTCCAGAAAACCCACCTAGAATTTGAGTGACCTGAACAATGCTCTCCTACAAATCAGCAACATCACCATCAGATCCAAAATCCCTTCCTGGATACTGGGATGGCATCTCCCGTCAGCCCATGGTACTCATTCACAAGGCAGGATACTGTGATGCAACCCACATAAAAAACCTATTATTCTGGAAAGACAATTATTTTTACGCTCTGAAACATCTTCGTTACAACAGTAATGAACAAATGAAAAAAAAAAATAGCCTGACCAAAGTCCCAACCTGGGATGTAATTTGTTCCCAACTCCAGCGGTCGCTCCAAGGAGTGAGCCCAGGTGGGCTGACCGCCTTGCCCCCGAGGATCACATCCGAGGGTTTAGAGCGAAGCCAGCTAGCAAGGAATTTTCACATGGGTCTAGGTTTTATCAGGAAAAATTTTGCCCTGTACTACTCCTAACCCCTCCGAAAGCCAGGACTGCATTTCAGTTTTATTCACAAATCTGGCTGTAACCCATTACTCTGTTAAAAGGCCAAAGATTTAATAGTATATAACTCCACAGTTAGTCCCATTGGATTCCACAGGATTACTTTTGCGGCCAAGTACTAGCATTAAGTGTGAATAAAGACATCAAGCTATGGCCTTAAGTGTCGATGATTCATCGGCAGAATTCCTAGAAGAGAGGGAATCCACACAACAGCCTCCGAGCTGTGAAGTGACCTAACTAATACGTCGTTACGCAGATAGGAAAGCTGCATCCACTGGGAGAAATGGGAAAAAAAATATATTGCCTAGTGGGGTAGTCACTGAAAGTGAGAACATTTCTTGCCCTATTTCTGTGCAAGATAGTTATGGGCTGTCAAATAGCCCCTTATTCCAACTGCTCATACTGGGAGCCCCAGTGCAACCAAAGAGAGGCAAGGCTTGCTGCTCTCCCCTGTCCAAGTGATGGGGGAAAGGAGGAGCTCAGCAAGGCGCTGGCTGCTCTTCTCATCTACCTGCAAGCAGAGCTGAGCTCACTCCAGCATCGCTGGATGAAGCAGAAGAAATTTATCACTCTAATTCCCTGCCCCAAAACATCATGAAAGGGTTCAAGGCCAGGCTGGATGAGGCTTTGAGCAACCCGGGCTAGTGGGAGGTGTCCCCGCCCATGGCAGGGGGTTTGAACTCAACGATCTTTAAGGTCCCTTTCAACCCAAACCATTCTGTGATTCTATGATCACTAGCAAGCAAATAAATGCCAGACTAAAGCACAGGTCCAGGAGCTGACGCTCCCCTTGCACTCAAGACCAGGTATCTCCAGTCACACCAGTCACCCCTTAACGAACCCAGGAGGGTTTGGCCTCTGTTTTATTAGGTGAAAACATTTTCTCATGGTCAAATGATAAGCAAGCTTGATGCAACGGGTGACAAAGGACAAAAAAAACCCGAACAGTGGTGAAAAGACATTTTTCACATATTTTCTCCCTGTCATCTTCCAGGAAACCGATAAAACTGGTTTCAGATGTAGTTTGCATTCAAAATGCAACCATATATCTTTGGATTGAGTAAAACTGACCCCGTAGTGCAGGCACCAAGGGAAGGCAGCATGCCCTGCTTAATGGCCCACAGCCGTGAGAAGAGATCGTAACCAATGCCAGGAAGGAAAGCAGCAGAGTTCCCATTTCCCTTCCCCACCGGCACCTACAAGGGAGACAAAGCGTCTCCAAAGAACTGTCTGTGGTCTCACAGGTCTGTGGTTTTACCAGTGGTACCTGCTGAGAAACATTGTTAGCTCAGTCGCGAACAAATGTCATGAATTTAGGAACATGCCCAAGCCATTCTGCCTCATAAATGCGAAAAATCATCCTCTGGGCTTGAGTTTGGAAACATCAATGGGACTGAAAACCAGTGAGCAAAGATAGCTCATCCCACCTTAATGGAAGGACCCTTCAACTGTTCTTCACAGCTTAATCTGCCTTTTTCCCCCCCCATCAAGGACATGGGGAAAGGATCTTTCTTTATCCTCCCAGGGAAACTTAATGAATTTGAAACAGTACCATTTAAAATAAATCCCTTGAAGCAGAGAGTTGGGATGAAAAAACCAAAACACCAGCATCACCACACTCAACAGCCCCAAAGTTGGGGGAGCCACGTTTCTCAAAGCCTTGGCAGTATCTTGGTTTCAAACACTCCTCTGCAGATTAAAAGCCAAACAAGCACCATTTGCTGTAGTCAAAGGCAAGTTTCCCAAGAGTTTTCAACACTGGCTGCTATTGGGTGCTGCAGCCAGACAGAAAGCAATGTCCCCTATCTGTCACAACTTCCAGCACGACAAAACTCACTTAGAACCCCATTTGGAGAAAAACAGCCAAGATGTTGAAGTCTTCTACAAAGTAAGAAGTCCCAGAGTTTTCCATTAGGAAGCAAACCACATCTTTTCTGGTCTGGTAGAACCAAAGCCCTCTCATAGATGAAAACAACTCGGCTACAGATTGGTGCTGAACACTGAAGGCCAGGATGGTAACCAGCTCTTCTGCCATGTTGCCTCGTTGTGCATCACCATGGTGGAAAATCCTACCCTACCCTACCTCCAGTCACCCTACGAAGCCATGGTTTCCGCATCCCTTTGGAAGAGGTATCCAGGTACGATCCATTGCCTTTAAAGGTCTGTTACACCTCGTATGGGCTCACCAACTCCCTTGCTCACTATAACACCAAAAAGTTTATTTACTGTAATAGAGAAACCGAGATGAAGTGAAATGCTAGTGCTGAAATGACAAAATCCCAGTCCATTGAAACAGGAGCCTTTTGATGTTATCCAAACAAAACATGAAAGCTAAAGGAAGCCACGCCAACTTCATCTGCTGGAAAATGTAGTTGAAGCTGACAGTCTTGGAAAACATTTTGATTTCAGCTGAAATCTGTTTTTTCTTTGCAGTGTAACCTGTTACGCAGAATAGAGAGGGAAGAAAGGTTGGACCAGTTTTACTGGGAACATGCTTAACAGAGACCCATCATCCCATGTACTGTGCTGAATTTTGGCACAGAAACATTGATACACATTGGAGGGTACCTCCAAAAAAAAGACAGGCATGCAAGGACCCAAGTCCCCCTCTCCACGCCCAAGCTGGCTCCCACCCCAGCAGTCTGGAGTGGGGCAGAGCCACCTTTTGTCTCTTTATACCGGCCTGCGTGGAGACGTTTTGCTTGTATGACAGTAACGAAATACATAGGAATTTTGGTACTTCTAACAGTCAGACAGATTGAGAGAATAATTCAAATATACCTGCTGATGCTGACAATAACACACCTTGAAACACATTAGGAAATGCAGTGCTGCCCATTTTTAAAACCAAGCGTTTGTGTACTTCCTTCCCATCCAATATGTTGGAAATGAGACAATACAACAGATAAAGAAGGAACCAGTGGCAGTATCTCCTCCCTGAATGCATAGTAACCATAAACAAATCCTTAAAGTCCAAGTTAAGAGTAAGAAATCACACTAAGGTGGACAATTCCACAAACTCAAGTTCCTACTGAAGCGACCACTCAGCCAAATTGCGTGTGTTTGGAGCAGGCTGGGTCTCAAGTTTGGAACAGATCAAAAGTCAGAAATAGCAAAGTGTCAAGTTTTACACGTAACAAGGAAAACAAGCATTGTTAATACCACGAGCGAGCAAAGCAGCTGAATTAACGATGCCTCAGCCTATTTACAATGCAAAGCTTCCAGGCTATGCGGCTCGGATTTCCATTTAAACGACTTTTGCAAATGGAACAGGCCAGAACCATCCCCTGTGCTCAGAGGACGTTGTCCAGCTTTTGGGTGCACAGCCCGAGCTGTTCGTTCACGTTGCAGAGAGAGATGTGACCAGGGGAAACCCCGACATGGGGCATCGCACGAGGGGGAGCTCACTTGAGAACTGAGTTGCTGGGGGGCTCCGAGGGTTGAGCATGACTCTTACTCTTGTCTTCTGTCCGGGACCATAACCCTGCTCAGTGCCTCCAGAATCCTGAATTTTTAGGAAAGTTTTTTGCACTGGGACCTTTCTAACCCCCGTTCAGAGGGCTACAAAAGCAGCTCTCTCTGCTTCTGGTACCCCAAATAAATAGAGAACTCACCCTGGCTCCCCTCCTTGCCACACCACTGCCTTCCCTCCTCCCGGGACTTCCCAGGGCTCCCAGACCAGAGCCGCTGCGGACATGGAGCTGGCTCCACGCAGGGGAGCTGCAGCTGGCTCAGAGCACAGCCCCAGGGTATTGTTCCCAGCCACAGAGATACAGAGACATATTAATGCAAGGAGGAAACCTGCCCAGAACCCCAAGTTTCTTAAGAAAAAAGGAAAAGCAAGACTTCTGCTAAAGGATGCCTCCAAGCCGCTGAGGTCCTTGGGTCTGAGTCCCCCACCCACATCCCTTCAGATGTCCCTCTGCACCACACTTTTTTTTTTTCTCCTCCCCAGACTCCTCAGTCATCTCACTAGTGGAATGAATGATTCATGTTAAAACACTGAAGCGAGTTTCAAGCTAGCTGGCAGTGTAAT